>NC_092376.1:175156142-175456142 GCF_030028105.1 Mobula birostris
CTAACAGAACATCCTCGTTCACCTCAGCTGAACACTCGGAGAATCAGCAGTCAGCAATCTGCCCTCATTTATCGCATGGTGTTCCACAATGAGCAGATTATGTTAGCTGTCCATGTCTGCGTTATCACTGATCTCTGCACACCAAAGGTACTCTAAACACAGTCACATTCAAATGTGCTAGTGCGACAGTACACCAACACTGCCAGGAGATGAGGTTTGACTTACAGGGAGGGAGAGCTTGGGCAGGTTTGGACTTTAAAAGTTGTATGGTAGTGGTGTATAAAATAATGAGTGGCAAAGACAGGGTTAATGTGCACAGTCTTTGACCCCGGGGTGGGGAAACACAAGAACATAAGGACCAGGAGTGAGAGTCAGTCATCCGGCCCATCGAACCTGCTCCACCATTCAATAAGCTCGTAAGGACCAGGAGCAGGAGTCGGCCATTCGGCCCGTTGAGACTGTTCCACCATTCAATAGGATCATATGGAGTTCTTTGACCCGTGCCACCCAGCAACCCCCGATTTAACCCGATTTAATAACAGGACAATTTACAATGATTAATTTACTGACTAACAAGTACACCTTTGAACTGTGGGAGGAAACCTGAGCACCCAGAGAAAACCCACACATTCCACAGGGAGGATGTAAAGACCCCTTATAGAAACATAGAAAACCTACAGCACAATACAGGCCCTTTGGCCCACAATGCTATGCCAAACATGTCCCTACCTTAGAAATTTCCTAGAGTTCCCCAGAGCCCTCTATTTTTCTAAGCTCCATGTACCTATCCAGGAGTCTCTTAAAAGACCCTATCGTATCCACTTCCACCACCGTCGCCGGCAGCCCATTCCACACACTCATCACCCTCCGCATCAAAAACTTACCCCTGACATCTCCTCTGTATCTACTTCCTAGCACCTTAAAACTGTGCCCTCTCATGCTAGCCATTTCAGCCCTGGGAAAAAGCCTCTGACTATCCACAAGATCAATGCCTCTCATCATCTTATACATCTCCATCAGGTCACCTCTCATCCTCTGTCGCTCCAAGGACAAAAGGCCAAGGTCAAGTTCACTCACCATTGGATGACACCAACTCTGACATCGCGAGCCGTATTAGCATTGTTATAATGAATTAATAAGCAATGAAAATCAAGAACATGAGATGAAGAGTCCTTGAAAGTGAGTCGATAGGTTGTGGGAAGAGTTCAATGTTCAGTGAGTGAGGACCTCCTGTGTTGCCAGCACCAACATGAACAGTTGGTGACAAGCCCCTAAGAGCATTCATTTCGGAGGGACTGCATTGTGCTGATGGGTATATTTACATCCCTGGACACCCTTCTGAAGATCAAACCACTCCAGTTTTGTTGCAAATTATCGATGCACCATAGACAGTATCTTATTGGGGTGCATCCCGGCTTGGCATGGCAACGGCTCTGCCCGTGACCACAGGAAACTGCAGAGAGTTGTGGACACAGCTCAGCACATCACAGAAACCAGCCTCCCCTCCATGGACTCTGTCTACACTTCTCACTGTCTCAGTAAAGCAGCCAGCAGAATCAAATACCCCATCCACCCAGACATTCTCTCTTCCCCCCTCTCCCATCAAGTAGAAGAGACCATACCACCAGGCCCAAGGACAGCTTCGACAGACTCTTCAACGAACGTCTTGGACTCTTGGCCTCACAGCCTGCCTTGTAATGATCCTCACTTCAGGATTTACCTGCTCTGCGTTTTCTCGGTAGCTTTTATACTTTATTCTGTTATTGTTTCACCTTGTTCTACCTCAACGACTGTGTAATGATCTGATCCGCATAAACAGTCTACAAGACAAACTTTTCATTGTATCTCAGTACATGTGGCATTAACAAACAAATTTACCAACACAGAGGATGGGACGTTATGTTGAAGTTGTATCAGACATCGGTGAGGCGGAATTTGGAGTATTGTGTGTGGTTCTGCTCACCTGCCGACAGGAAAGACGTCAATAAGATTGAAAGAATGCAGAGAAAATTTACAGGGATGTTGCCAGGACTTGATGACCTGAAGTTTTAGGGAAAAGTTAGGATTTTATTCTATAGAATTTAGAAGACTGAGGGCAGATTTGATAGAGGTGTACAAGATTATAGATAGGGTAAATGTAAGCAGCTTTCTACACTGAGGTTGTAGGTTGAGGGTGAAAGGTGAAATGTTTAAGGGGAACCTTAGGTGGAACTCCTTCACCCAAAGAGTGGTGAGAGTGTGGAACGAGCTGCCAGTGGAAGTGGTGGATCCAGGTTTGATTACAACATTTAAGAGAAATTTGGTTAGGGGTAGAGAGGGCTATGTTCCAGGTGCAAGTAGATGAGACTCGGCAGATTAATACTGTGGCATGGATTAGATGGGGTGAAGGGCCAGTTTCTGTGCTCTAATGATCTATGACTCTACGACGATATGATAGTTCCTCAAACAACACGAAAACGCAGGGACAACAGTAACATCACCGCCATTCCTGACTCCCACTCTGGAGGAACTCAGCAGGTCGGGCAGCATCCGTGGAAACAATGAGTCGACGTTTCGGGCCGGAACCCTTTGTCAGGACTCTCACTCTGACACCTCTCACACCAACGACTCCCACAGCCAACTACGGCAGTGACGAGAACATGCTCTTTTCCACTGTGACCATCGGGGAGGGTGTACAGGGGCCTGCGGGCACACACTCAGCGATTCAGGAACAGCTTCTTCCCTTCTGCCATCCGATTCCTAAATGGACATTGAACCCATGAACACCACCTCACTTTTTTAACATATAGTATTTCTGTTCATGCATGATTTAAAAAAAAAATTATTCAATATACCTATACTGTAATTGATTGATTGATTGATTTTTCTCTTCTTCTATGTAAAGTATTGCATTGAACTGCTGCTGCTAAGTTAACAAATTCCACGACACACGCTGGTGATAATAAACCTGATTCTGATTCTGAAAGCAACAATACAGCAAACACCAGCACAGGAGGTGGCAACAACATCACCAATGTCAGCTAGAGTCATGGAGTCATAGTGTACTAAAGCACAGAAACAGGCCCTTCGGCCCATCCAGTCAATACTGCCCATGGTGCTCACCCAGCTAGTCCCAGTTTCCTGTGTTTGTCACAGATCCCTCAGATTCAGATTTATTTATGACATGTACATCAAAACGTTGGGTGGCGGGGTAGAGATACATTTTGACCAAGGGATGTGTAAGGCGCTCCTTCTCTCCACTAGCCTGCAGGTCACCCTTGGGCAAGGTGGAGTCTCTGCTTAGCCCCCTGAGCAAGATCAGGGTCACATGAAGCCATGGGAACAGGTGGTGGATGGTTGTATGAGCATTTGGTGCATATCACAAGTCCTGGTTATGCGACCACTGTCACCAGGCAGACAATCTCTGAAGAGTTTTGATAACGGCTAAGATCTTGTAAGGACACGGCCTAGGAGGCGGCAATGGCAAAGCACTTCTGCAGAAAAATTCGCAAAGGACAATCATGGTCATGAGACCATGATCACCCACATCAGATAACACGGCATATAATCATGATGTCACACAACATGCCACGTAATGATAAGATAATATCAAAACATACAGTGAAATTCATTGTTCGCATTAACAACCGAGGATGTGCTGGGGGCCGCCTGCAAGTTTCGCCACACATTCCAGCGCCAACGTAGCTTGTCCACAAAGTTCACAAGACAACATCAACAGAATAATTGCAAGCAAACAACAGCAAAGCAAGCCCCCCTCCTCCCACCCACCCACACAAGGACAGTCCTCCAACTCCAGAGTAGGCCTCCAGTCTGCAGAATTCAGCCACTGGGCTGCGGCTACCCGCCCTCTGATCCTCCTCCGGGCGGCAATCTTTGGTATTGACCCCAAGACCAACTGATGATGAGACACTGCAATGACGAGACACTGCGATGACGAGACACTGCATTTCAAACTCCAAGCGCACCGTCTTACTGGACCCTTTGCCTCCATCTTGCACAACATTCACCAACCTGGGACAACCCAACATCTGCAGAAGTCCTTCACTGCATGTCCATCTCATGGGCCTTTCGAATGTGGAGCAGTGGCCCAGGCTTTGCGCCATGTCCATCTGGCTTCTCTTCAAGTGTAGAGCATGGTGCAGAGCCCTGGCCTCTAACACCTCCATGTCCCTGTCCCTTAACCCCAGTCCGACCTCTAACTTACCACATCCTTGCCTCTAAACCCTAGTCTGACTTCTAACTCCTCCTTTTCCCCATCCCTAACCCCTAATATGACTACTAATTCCTCCACATTCCTGTGGCTAAGACCATAAGAGCAGAAATGGGCCATTTGGCTCTGAGTTTCTCCACCATTCAATCATGGCTGATCCAATTTTCCTCTCAGCCCCAGTCTCCAGCCTTCTCCCTGTATCCAAGAATCCAAGAATCTATCAACCTCTATCTTAAATATACAGAAAAACTTGGCCTCCACAACTCCTTAAGGCAAAAAATTCCACAGATTCTCTACTCTCTGGCTAAAGAAATTCCTCCTCATCTCCATTCCAAAAGAACGCCACTCTACTTTGAGGCTGTGTCCTCTGGTCTTAGACTCTCCCACCATAGGAAACAACATCCTCTCCGCATCCACTTCATCAAGCCCTTTCACCATTTGAAAGGTTACAATGAGGTCACCCCTCATTCTTCTGAATTCCAGTGAACACTGGCCCAGAGCCATCAAATGCTCATCATATGACAAGCCCTTTAATCCTGGAAACAATTTCATGAACCTCCTTTGACCCCTCTCCAGTTTCAGCAACTCATTTCTAAGATAAAGGGCTCAAGACTGTTCACAATACTCCAAGTGAGGTCTCACCAGTGCCTTATAAAGTTTCAACATTACATTCTTGCTTTTATATTCTTGTCCTCTTGAAATGAATGCTCATATTGTATTTGCCTTCCTCACCACAGACTCAACCTGCAAATTAACCTTTAGGAAATCCTACACAATGACTCCCAAGCTCCTTTGCATCTCAGTTTTTTATATGTTCTCTCCATTTAGAAAAGTCAACCTTTTCATTTCGTGACCATATGCTTCCCAACACTGTATTCCAGCTGCCATTTCTTTTCCCATTCTCCTAATCTGTCTAAGCCCTTCTGTAGCCTCTCTACTTCCTCAAAACCATCTGCCCCTCCAGGTATCTACATACTATCTGTAAACTTTGCCCCAAAGCCATCAAATCCATCATCCAAATCATTGACATATAATATGTAAGGAGTTTCTTCTTTTATGTTACTGTGAAGGCTAACAAAATGGCGTCTTTGTTATGTTATAATTAAAATGGCTTTTCTGTAATAATACTGCGATGTAAGGAGTTCTCTCTCTCTCTCTGCTTGTTTGGGTTATATTATTGATAAGAGAGATAATGAACCAATTGGGATAGATGTTATTCTTTCCTGTGTGTCTGTAAGCTATTGTGTTGCGCGGGCTTTGGGGGAGAAGGCGCGATGGGGACAGGGAGAGGAGACGCGATGCTGTGAGCTGGCCGACGGGACAGACCCGAGCCAGAGTCCGAGGCCCAGGGTCTTCGGCGAGGGGAGGAGACGAAGACAGACTCATGTGGAGCGTCTGGTCAACTACCGTGGTTGGTCCCAGGCAGTGGGTCAAGGCGGTCGGAGAGGATCGAATGGCGGAAAGAAGACACCGTTAATTGAGCTCCAACTGTTGTGCACGAGGTGGTTGAACTTTGATAAGTTTGGCGCCTTTAACTTTCCTTTCATATTTTATCTCTATTAATTACATAGTTCCAGTAAGATCTATAAAGTGTAATCATTTAATGGCATTTGGTGTATTGCCTGTTATTTGGTGGGGTGGGGTACATCACACAGCACCCACATAAACTTGATTACCCAGCTTGGTGGGGCAGAAGGCTGCTCCCCCTAGACGAAAGCGAGCTGAGCGAGTCTGAGGCTTCCCAGGGGGCTACATATGTAAAAAGAATTGGTCCCAACACGGACCCCTGTGGAACACCATCAGTCACTAGAAGCCAGTCAGAAAAGGCTCCCTTTATTCCTACTCTTTGCCTTCTGCCAATCAGCCACTTCTTTACCCGTGCTAGAACTTTTCCTGTAAACCCACGGGGTTGTAGCCTTTAAGCAGCCTCATGTATGGCTCCTTGTCAAACCCGCTCTAAAAATCCAGGTACACAGCAGCCGAATCCCCTTTGTCTGTCCCGCTTGTTACTTCTTCAAAGAATTCCAACAGATTTGTCAGGGACTATTTTCCCAAGAGGAAACTATTCTGACTATAGTCATAGTCATAGTCATACTTTATTCATCCCGGGGGAAATTGGTTTTCATTACAATTGCATCATAAATAATTAAATAGTAACAAAACCATAAATAATTAAATAGTAATATGTAAATTATGCCAGGAAATAAGTCCAGGACCAGCCTATTGGCTCAGGGTGTCTGACCCTCCAAGGGAGGAGTTGTAAAGTTTGATGGCCACATACAGGAATGACTTCCTATGACGCTCTGTGCTGCATCTCGGTGGAATGAGTCTCTGGTTGAATGTACTCCTGTGCCCAACCAGTACATTACGTAGTGGATGGGAGACATTGTCCAAGATGGCATGCAACTTGGACAGTATCCTCTTTTCAGACACCACCGTCAGAGTGTCCAGTTCCATCCCCACAACATCACTGGCCTTACGAATGAGTTTGTTGATTCTGTTGGTGTCTGCTACCCTCAGCCTGCTGCCCCAGCACACAACAGCAAACATGATATCACTGGCCACCACAGACTCGTAGAACATCCTCAGCATCGTCCGGCAGATGTTAAAGGACCTCAGTCTCCTCAGGAAATAGAGACGGCTCTGACCCTTCTTGTAGACAGCCTCAGTGTTCTTTGACCAGTCCAGTTTATTGTCAATTCGTATCCCCAGGTATTTGTAATCCTCCACCATGTCCACACTGACCCCCTGGATGGAAACAGGGGTCACCGGTACCTTAGCTCTCCTCAGGTCTACCACCAGCTCCTTAGTCTTTTTCACATTAAGCTGCAGATAATTCTGCTCACAGAATTGGCCAATGTTATCATGATAACATGCC
Organism: Mobula birostris; assembly: GCF_030028105.1. Lineage (NCBI taxonomy): Eukaryota > Metazoa > Chordata > Chondrichthyes > Myliobatiformes > Myliobatidae > Mobula > Mobula birostris. The sequence continues at coordinate 175,163,231 of NC_092376.1, forward strand.
AGTCACTGATAAAATGCCTCTAAGTGCCCTAATATCTCATCCTTAATAACCCACTTCAACATCTTCCCAACCACTGAAGTTAGACTAACTGGCCTATAGATTCCTTTCTTCTGCCTCTCTCCCTTCTTGAAGAGTGGAGTGACATTTGCAATTTTTCTGTCTTCTGAGAGTGCTTCAGAATCTAGTGATTCTTGAAAGATCATTACTAATGCCTCTACGATCTCTTCAGACACCCCTTTCAGAACCCTCAGGTGTACACAATCTGGTCCAGGTGACTTATCTACCTTCAGACCTTTCAGTTTTGCAAGAACCTTCTCTCTAGTTATGGTAACTTCCCACACTTCATGTCCCCTGACACCTGGAACTTCCACCACACTGTAGAAGACTACAGTGAAGACTGAGGCAAAATACTTATTCAGTTTGTCCGCTAGTTCATTGTCCTCCTTTACTACCTCTCCAGCATCGTTTTCCAGTCGTCCGACATCCACTCCCACCTCTCTTTTACACTTTGTTTCTGAAGAATCTTCTGGTATCCTCTTTAATACTTATTGGCTGGTTTACTTTTGTATTCCATCTTTACCTCCTTAATGAGTTAGTTGCCTTCTGTTGGTTTTTAAAAGCTTCCCAGTTCTCTAACTTCCCACTAATCTTTGTTCTATTATATGCCCTCTCTTTGGCTTTTACATTGGCTTTGACTTTTCTTGTTAGCTGTTATTGTGTCATCTATCCTTTAGAATACTTCTTCCTCTTTGGGATGTATATATCATGTGCTTTCTGAATTGCTTCAGAAATTCCAGCCATTGCTGCTGTGCCATCATCCCTGCCAGTGTTCTTTTCCAATCAATTCTGGCCAACTCCTCTCTCATGACTCTGAGATTCCCTTTACTCCACTGTAATACTGTTACATCTGACTTTAGCTTCTCCTTCTCAAATTTCAGGGTGAATTTGATCATATTATGATCACTTTCCCCAAGGGTTCTTTTACCTTAAGCTCACTGATCAATTCTGGTTCATTGCACTACACCCAATCCAGAATAGCTGATCCTTTAGTGGGTTTAACCATGACCTGCTCTAAAACACTATCTCAATGGTACTCTAGAAATGTCCCCTTCTGGAATCCAGCACAAACCTGATTTTTCCAATTACCTGCATATTGAATCCCCCATGACTATTCTAACATTGCCCTTTTGGCACACATTTTTTATCTCCTTTTGTAACTTTAGACCACAGCTTTACTATTGTTTGGAGGTCTGTATACCACTCCCACCAGGATTGTTTTATCCTTGCAATTCCTTAGCTCTATCCACAATGATTCAATGTCTTCCGATCCTATGTCACCTCTTTCTCGTGATTTGATTTCATTTTTTACCAACAGAGCAACACCGCCCCCTCTGCCTTCCTGCTTATCCTTTTGATACAATGTGTATCCTTGGACATTAAGGTCTCAGTTATAATCTTTCAGCCATGATTCAGTGATGCCTGCAACATCAAACAACTGTGCTACAAGTTATTCTACCTTATTCGATATACTGGATGTATTCAGATACAACACATTCAATCCTGTATTCACCCTTTTCGATTTTGTCACACTATGCTCAACCTTTTGATTCTTAACTTTGTCTGAGGTCTTACCAACATCTGCCTCCACAAAATCTCCACGAACTGTTCTGGCACTCTGGTTCCTGTCCCCCTGCAACTCTAGTTTAAACCCCACCGTGCAGCATTAACAAACCTTCCATCTAGGATATTAGTCTCCCTACCAGTTCAGGTGCAAACCATCTCTTCTGTACTGGTCCCACCTTCCCTGGAAGAGAGCCCAATGGCCTAATAACCTAAAAACCAAAAACCTAAACCCTAACCTGACCTATATCTCCTGTCTCTGTCCCCAAGCCCATCCCTACAAATTTTTAAAATGCAGCTAAGTCTGAGCCTCGACTGTGACGGAGACCACAACTCGGTGCCATGCTAGTGGTCTCCTCTGCGTACCTGCCTTGCTGCAGCAACAACAAAACCCATAGCAACCCAACCACTGCCAATGTCAATCACAAGAGCAGGAAGACAAACAAAAACAAACCCACCCAACAGTGACAGCAGCTAAAACAGCAACATCCTTAATACCATTTCCAACAACAGTAAACATCGCAGTCACAAATATCCAATGGCAAATCATTACCACCACCATCAACATCAGGTTCCATTCCACCCATCTCCCAGCTTCAAGATCAAGTTCATGTTTGTTGTGAACCTGATACTCATAGGCTGGTAATATCCAGAGGGCAAAGCTCTGAGTTCAGAGGTCAGCAGGTTCGGGGGTAGAGGCCTGACGAGGCCATGAAGAAGCCGGTGAACTCCATGTTGTCAGGGTCAGAGATCTGTTTGGGTCTTGAAGACGAGACCCGAGATCAAACACGTGATCAGCCGGGCCTGAGGCCGGTGAAGTCTGAAGCTGGAAGTCCGATGTCTGCAAAGGACTGAAGGCCTGAGGGCGGTCTGTCTCGGGGTTGGAGGCCTGACTATGTGAATAAGTGGGTGGGAGGAATGGGGTTTGCTTTGCTGTTGTTGTTCTGCTGAACATCGTGGGATGTTGGCGTTGGAATGTACAGCGACTTGTGGCTTCTCCTAGCATATCCTTGGGTTGTATTGGTCATACCCCATCCATTATTTATTTATATACACACATTCTTTTTCTCTCTCTCTCCTTTTTCTCCCTCTGTCCCTCTGACTATACCCTTTGCCCATCCTCTGGGCTTCCCCCCCTTTTCCTTCTCCCTGGGCCTCCTGTCTCATGATCTTCTCATATCCCTTTTGCCAATCACCTGTCCAGCTGTTGGCTCCATCCCTCCCCCTCCTGTCTTCTTCTATCATTTTGGATCTCCCCCTCCCCTCCCCCCTCCCCCTCCCACTTTCAAATCTCTTACTAGCTCTTCTTTCAGTTAGTCCTGACGAAGGGTCTCGGCCTGAAACGTCGACTGTACCTCTTCCTAGAGATGCTGCCTGGCCTGCTGCGTTCACCAGCAACTTTGATGTGTGTTGCTTGAATTTCCAGCATCTGCAGAATTCCTGGTGTTTACATCTCACTGTACGTTTCCATGTTTCCACTTGATTAGGTACACCTGTACACCTACTCATTAATGTAAATATCAAATCAGCCAATCATGTGGTAGCAACTCCAAAGATGTACCTGTTAGTAGGTTAATTATTCTGTGATTGAGCTTGGGTTAAATGGTGGGGAGGGGGGTTCCTAGCAGCATGGTTCAAAGGGCCAGAAGGGCCAGTTCCACACTGTATCTCTAAATAAATAAATAACAAGCAAACGCAATGTATAAAAGCATGCAGACATGGTCAGGAGGCTCAGCTCTTGTTCAGACCAAACATCAGAATTGAGAAGAAATATCCAGAAGAGCTACTTCTTAACCAGAGCAGCATTTGAGATTTCAAAGGCAGAGTTTCGCAGCAGGTCCTCTGAGTTGAGCAGCAACCAATCCACAAGTGGGATTCGTAAGAAAGGGCCGATAGAAACAACACAAGAGCAAGCAGAGCAGCCATTCTTGGAGTCGCCATTGCTTTGGCGTGTGTCAGTCTTTGGCTCATCAGGCTTGGCTTGGATGGGGTCACTTTCTTATAAGTTACTCGCTCTCTGTGCCTCTTCTGATAGTGGCCAGTGCTATCATGTTTGCTGTTGCGTGCTGGGGCAGCAGGCTGAGGGTAGCAGACATCAACAGAATCAACAAACTCATTTGTAAGGCCAGTGATGTTGTGGGGATGGAACTGGACTCTTTGACGGTGGTGTCTGAAAAGAGAATGCTGTCCAAGTTGCATGCCATCTTGGACAATGTCTCCCATCCACTACATAATGTACTGGGTGGGCACAGGAGTACATTCAGCCAGAGACTCATTCCACCGAGATGCAACACAGAGCATCATAGGAAGTCATTCCTGCCTGTGGCCATCAAACTTTACAACTCCTCCCTTGGAGGGTCAGACACCCTTAGCCAATAGGCTGGTCCTGGACTTATTTCATAATTTACTGGCATAATTTACATATTACTATTTAACTATTTATGGTTTTATTACTATTTATTATTTATGGTGCAACTGTAACGAAAACCAATTTCCCCCGGGATCAATAAATTATGACTATGACTACTATTACTATGTGTAGTGAGAATGGCTCTGGGGGCAGTGTTCTGTACTGCACATGGGATGTGGGAAGTCTGGCAGTCTGGAGGTCTCCCAGATAAACACATCTGCACCAGGTGTACCAAGCTACAGGTCCTGAGAGAACATACTAAGGAACTGGAGCTGCAGCTCAGTGACCTTAAACTCATAAGGGAGAATGAAGAGGTGATATATAGGAGCTACAAGGAGGTAACACATTGAGATTGCAGGGAGGGCATGTAATAGAGCAAAAGTTAGCGGGAGGTTACAGATTGGGAAACTTTTAAATACCAATGGAAGGTAACTAAAACATCATTAAGAATGTAAAGATGGAATATGAAAGTAAGTTAACCAACAATATTAAGCAGGGGGGAGGGAACGTCGACTCAGACCATGAGAGGCCTGTGTCGGGCATTTTCATGCCTTACAAGGCACAGATTGGAAGTCTGTGTGGGGCGCCATTCCTCGCACAGACTAGAGCAATGTGTGATTAAGTGCCTTACTCAAGGACACAAACACGCTGCCACAGCTGAGGCTCGAACTAGCGACCTTGAGGTAACTAGACAAACGTCTTAACCACTTGGCTACGTGCCCAACAAATAATATTAAAGAAGATACCAAAAGTTTCTTCCGATACATAAAGTGTAAAAAAGGAGGTGAGAGAGTATATCGGACTGCTGGAAAGCGATGCTAGAAAGTTAGTAATGGGGACTATGAAATAGCAGATGAATTGATTAAGTATTTTACATCAGTCTTCACTGTGGAAGACACTAGCAGTATGGTGGAAGTTCCAGGTGTCAGGGAGCACGAAGTGTGTTAAGTTACTATAACTAGTGAGAAGGTTCATGGGAAACTTATCTACCTGGGACCTTAATGTCCAAGGATACACATTGTCTCAAAAGGACAGGCAGGAAGGCAGAGGGGGCAGGGTTGCTCTGTTGGTAAAAAATGAAATCAAATCGTTAAAAACAGGTGACATAGGACTGGAAGACGTTGAATCATTGTGGATAGAGCTATGGAACTAAGAGATCCTGGTGGATAAGTCACCTAAACCAGATGGTGTACACCCCAGCGTTCTGAAAGAGATGGCTGAAGAGATTGTGTAGGCATTAGTAATAATCTTTAAAGAATCATTAGATTTTGGAATGGTTCCAGAAGACTGGAAAATTGCAAATGTCACTCCACTCTTCAAGAAGGGTGAGAGGCAGAGGAATGGAAATTATTAGCCATTTATTCAGACTGCAGTGGTTGGGAAGATGTTGGCGTTGTTTGCTTCGGGCAACTTGGAGACACATGATGAGACAGGCCATAGTCAGCACAGTTTCCTCAAGGGAAATTCTTGCCTGACAAATCTGTTAGAGTTATTTGAAGAAATAATAGGATAGACAAAGGTTAACTTGCAGGTTGAGCCTGCGGTGGAGGAAGGCAAATGCAATGTTAGTATTCATTTCAATAAGACTAGAATATAAAAGTATTCTAGCAGTTCCAGGCCTCTTATCTTAGAAAGGATGTGTTGAAACTGGAGAGGGTTCAAATGAGGTTCATAAAAATGATTCCGGGATTGAATGGTTTGTCATATGTAAAATGTTTGATAGCTCTGGGCCTGTATTCACTAGAATTCAGAAGAATGAGGCGTGACCTCATTGAAACCTATTGAATGTTGAAAGGCCTTCATAAAGTGGATGTGGAGAGGATGTTTTCTATGGTGGGAGGGTCTAAAACCAGAGGACACAGCCTCAGAATAAAGGGGTGTACTTTTAGAACAGAGATGAGGAGGAATTTCTTTAACCAGGGAGTATTAAATCTGTAGAATTCATTGCCACAGGCAGCTGTGGAGGCCAAGTCTTTATGTATATTTAAGGCAGAGATTGATAGATTCTTGATTGGTCAGGGCAGATGAAGGAATATGGGGTGAAGGCAGGAGATAGGAGCCTGGAGGAAAAATGAATCAGCCATGATGAAATAGTGGAGCAAACTCAATGGGCCAAATAGCCTAGTTATGCTCCTGTATCTTGTGGTCTTATGGCAATGTGATCTGGAATAATTATTGGTGCTAGACTGGGTGGTTTGAGTACTTCAGATACTGCTGATCTCCTGGGATTTTCACATGCAACGGTCTGCAGAGTTTACAGAGAATAGTGCAAAAAACATAGAAACATCCAGTGGGTGGCAGTTCAGTGAGTGAAAAATGCCTTGTTAATGAGAGAGGTCAGGGAATGGTCAGACTGGTTCTAGCTGACAGTAACTCCTCCCCCTCGTGTCTCTCCTCCTTCCCTTTCTCCCATGGTCCACTCTCCTTTCCTATCAGATTCCTTCCTCTTCAGCCCTTTACTTTTTCCACCTATCACCTCCCAGCTTCTTACTTCATTCCCCCCCCCCCTTCCCCACCCACCTGGCTTCAGCTATCACCTTCGAGCTTGTCTTCATTCCCTTCCCCTCACCTTCTTATTCTGGCATCTTCTCCCTTCCTTCTCGGTCCTGATGAACGTTCTCAACCCCAAACGTCGACATTTCCATGGATGCTGCCTGACCTGCTGATTTCCTCCAGCATTTTGCGTGTGTGACTCTGATTATCCATTCTAATGAGCCCCTAATCCCTCTATCTATTTCATCTGTTACCACACCGCACTGCAAACACTGTAAACCACTGTTTATTAAATCAAGTCAGGTCAATTCAAATTTGTTCTCACTTAACTAAATACATGTATTCCGTCAAAAGAGATGTTTCTCCGAACCAGGGTGTAAAGCACTGCATAAAAACATATAACACATAATAATTTATGAAAGTAAGGGAGAAATCTACAGATGGATTACACATAAATAAACAAGGTAAAGTGCATACATTAAACATTGTAAATTACAGAACAGATTAACCAGTGACCCTTCGAATGCGATGCGACAGGGATTTCGGAAGATTCACGGCCCGAGGGAAGGAACTGTTTCCCATTGACCATCCTTGTTCTATGCGTCAGAGTCTCCTGTCAGATGGCAAAGAGGATGCTGGATGGATATGTGGGATCCTTGATAATACTGAGGGTTCCTGGTAAATGTCCCCGATGGACTGTAGAGAGACAATCCCTCTGATCCTCTCAATGCCGTTCACATTGTAGATACACACTGGTGTTTATGTGTTTATGCACATTTTATTCCATATCAGCACTTTAACCTCTAGCTTTATTTTTATATAATTTTTTTAGTCTTTTATAATTGTTCAGTATTATAAACACAAGAGAACATCTGCAGATGCTGGAAATCCAGAGCAACCCACACAGAATTGCTGGAGGAACTCAGCAGGAAATGAACAAGCAGTCGAAGAATAATTGTTAAATATTGCCTTTTGTTTAATGCCACGTCAACACACCACAGCATATTCCTAATATACGTAAAGTTGATCCTTCATCCTTGAGAATGCACTCTGGGAAGAATAGTCGCTCCTTCCTTTTTCCTGGGGAGTTTTGCTTCACGACTGGTTCACGCATACATTTGAGGGAAACCAGTTAATCATCTCTGTGAGAGTGGTAAGAGTACCATTAATGTCCTGAAAACTTCGATGCTTTTCAAACTCAGAGCTTGAATGAGATAATTGCAACATTAACCTGGGAAATAGCAGCAATTCAGTCTTATTAGCAATAAAAAGACCAACTGTTCGTGCAAGATGAGAGAATATCAATTGCTCTCTTTTAGTTTAGATTGGCAATAATTAGATTTCATCACAGGCTGTGCATTCACAGGAGGGGCAACCAGATCACTCGCATATCAATTGCATGCAGATCTGAGACCTGCTGTCAATGTACCAAATAAATCCACGTAGCATCTTCTAAAGGAGACTCAGGAGATGGCAGATGGTGGAATCTGGAGCAACATCCAATCTGCTGGAGGAAGTTAGTGGGAGTGGTGGTGAAGGAGAGGAACCATCGACATTTCCCGTTCAGACCCTATATCAGAATTGAGAGTGGGAAGGTGCAATGACCAGAATAAGGAAGAGCGGAGAGCTGAGACAGAGCATAAGGAATTAAAGCACGGGAAGCATTGCGCCATTCAGCCCATCAAGTCTGCTCTGTCATTCCATCACGGCTGATTTATTATCTCAACCCCATTTTTCTGCTTTCTCTCTGTAACCTTTGATGCCCTGACTAATCAAGAATCTATCAATCTCCACTTTAAACATACTCAATGACTTGGCCTCCACAGCTGTCTGTGGCAATGAATTCCACAGATACACCACCCTCTGGATAAAGAAATTCCTCCTAATTTCTGTTCCAAATGGATGTCCCCCTATCCTGAGGTTGTGCACTCTGGTCCTAGCCTGCCCCACCATAGGAAACGTCCTCTCTACAACCACTCCATCAAACTACAGCCATCAAACACACCTCATACATTTAACCCCTCATTCCCAGAATCATTCTTGTGAATCTCCTCTGGACCCTCTCCAACGCTAACACACCCTTTCTCAGACAAGGGGCCAAAACTGCTCACAATATTCCAAGTGCTCTCTGACCAATGCCTTATAAAGCCTCAACATTACATCCTCGCTCTGCTATTCTATTCCTCTTTGAAATGAATGCTAATATTGCATTTACCTTCCTCACCATTGACCCAACCTTAAAGTTAATCTTTAGGGATTCCTGCGCGAGGACTCACAGGTCATTTTGCACCTCTGATTTTTGAATTTTCTCCTCAGTTAGAAAATAGTCAATGACCTACCCTGCAAGATAGCATTTTCTTGGCACATGGTAATCAGTGCAATAAGTTGTTCATTGGTGGAAAGTGATAGAAACATAGAAACATAGAAAATAGGTGCAGGAGTAGGCCATTCGGCCCTTCGAACTTGCACCGCCATTCAGTATGATCATGGCTGATCATCCAATTCAGAACCCTGTACCAGCCTTCTCTCCATACCTCCTGATCCCTTTAGCCACAAGGGCCATATCTAACTCCCTCTTAAATATAGCCAATGAACTGGCCTCAACTGTTTCCTGTGGCAGAGAATTCCACAGATTCACCACTCTCTGTGAGAAGAAGTTTTTCTTAATCTCGGTCCTAAAAGGCTTCCCCTTTATCCTCAAACTGTGACCCCTCGTTCTGGACTTCCTCAACATCGGGAACAATCTTCCTGCATCTAGCCTGTCCAATCCCTTTAGGATTTTATAAGTTTCAATAAGATCCCCCCTCAATCTTCTAAATTCCAACGAGTATAAGCCTAGCCGATCCAGTCTTTCATCATATGAAAGTCCTGCCATCCCAGGAATCAATCTGGTGAACCTTCTTTGTACTCCCTCTATGACAAGGATGTCTTTCCTCAGATTAGGGGACCAAAACTGCACACAATAATGGGATCCATTTGGAGAGAGCTGTAGGGCAGATGGGACCAGATGGGGAAGGGGACCTGGTGGGGCAAGAATGAGCGGAGTAGATGAATCCTATCCAGATACATCACAACTTAGTACGGCAACTGCTCTCCATACAGCCTCCAACAACTGCAGAGAGATGTGGACACAGCTCAACACATCATGGAAACCAACCTCTCCTCCATGGACTCTGACTACACTTCTCACTGCCTCAGTAAAGCAGCCAGGCTCCAACCACTTCCCTACTTTTATACTCAATACCTCAAAAGATAAAGGCAAGAATACCATGCACATTCTTTACCACCCTGGCATTGCCTCTTTCAGAGAACTGTGGATTCCCCACAAGATCTCTCTGTGCATTAATGCTTCAGAGGGTCCTGCCATTGACTAGTGCTCACTGGGGTTTCCCTGTTTACTGGTGCTCTCTCCTAATGTTCTTGATGACCTTCCATAAATAGCACATTTATTGTTTAGGTCAGCAATGAAGGTCCTTCATCTCTGTCTGTCCTTGGGCATTTTCCCTATTGTGTCCCAGGTGTGGTTCACGGTCCTCATTTCCGCAGGGTGGAGGCTCAGGAATACCGTCGCATTGAAATGTAGAAGGATTCCTCATCGCTGTTTCTGTAACAGATTTGTTTGACCCGTTTGGGTTGATGGTCCTGAGTTGGACCCCTGAACATGGACCACTCTTAGCCTGGCCTCTACCCTTTGACCTATTTGGCATGGGTGACCCCACCAAGAGCCAAAGCATCAAGTCCTGAGACCAGCCAACGTAGCTGTCTGGGTCACTGAGGCACACAAGCCTCCAAAGCACAATGAGGCTGTGGTCCTCTTGGAGGACATTTACTGGTGGGTAAACTAATTGGCATAGTTATTAACTGTAGAGAGTAGTGGACACACCTCAGCACATCATGGTCTCTTAGCACCTCTCAGCCTCTACTGGTCCAGAGGAAACAACTCGAGTCTATACCTCTCACTGTCTTGGTAGAGCAGCCGGCATAATTAAAGACCCCACCCACTCTGGCACTCCGGACACGCTCTTTTCTGCGCTCCCCCCCCCGAAAGCATGATCCACCAGGCTCAAAGACAGCTACTATCCCGCTGTTATCGGACGATTCAACAGTTCCCTCATACAGAAAGATCGACCCTTGACCGCCCAATCTACCTCGTTTCAACTTTGGGCATTACCAACATGGAACAGACTCTTATGGCTGCGTAAGTGACAATGCCAACAACCCACCACTTAAACCAAGCCTAATCTTGGGACGACTTACAATGACCAGATAACTGGTACATCTTTGGAATGCTGGAGAAAACCAGAGCACCCAGAAGCAATTCAAACGTTCACAGGGAAAAGGTACAAAATAAAGAGAATTACAGAGGCATGAGAGAGGAGCTTCCCAAGCGGATTGGAGGGGGATACTGGCAGAGATTACGGCAGAGCAAAGATGGCTGAAGTTTCTGGGAATAGTTCACAAGGCACAGGATAGATATGTCCCACAGAAGAAGTTCTCAAATGGCAGGGCTAGGCAACCATAGCTGACAAGGGGTTAAGAACTGCATAAAAGATGAGAGAGGGGCATATAAGGCAGCAAAAGTGAGTGGGAAATTGGATGATTGGGAAGCCTGTAAAATCCAACAAAAGGTAACTAAAAAAGCTATGAGAAGGGTAAAGATGAAATATGAGGGGAAACTAGACAATAATATAAAGCAGGATACCAAAAGCTTTTTCATAGAAACAGAGAAAACCTACAGCACAATGCAGGCACTTTGGCCCATAGAGCTGTGCTGAACATGTACTTACTTTAGAAATTACCTAGGGTTACCCATAGCCCTCTATTTTTCTGAGCTCCATGTACCTGTCCAGGAATCTCTTAAAAGACCCTATCGTATCCTCCTCCACCATCATCACCGGCAGCCCATTCCACGCACTCACCACTCTCTGTGTAAAAAACTTACCCCTAACATCTCCTCTGTACCTACTCCCCAGCACCTTAAAACTGTGTCCTCTTGTGGCAGCCACTTCAGCCCCAGGAAAAAGCCTCTGACTATCCACACAATCAATGCCTCTCATCATCGTATACACCTCTATCAGGTCACCTCTCATCCTCCATCGCTCCAAGGAGAAAAGGCCGAGTTCACTCAACCTGTTTTCATAAGGCATGCTCCCCAATCCAGGCAACATCCTTGTAAATCTCCTGTGCACAATCTCATTAGTTTCCACATCCTTCCTGTAGTGAGGTGACCAGAACTGAGCACAGTATTCCAAGTGGGGTCTGACCAGGGTCCTATATAGCTACAACATTACCTCTCGGCTCTTGAACTCAATCCCACAGTTGATAAAGGCCAATGTACCGTATGCCTTCTTAACCACACAGCCAACCTTAGCTTTGAGCATCCTGTGGACTCAGATCACAAGATCCTTCTGATCCTCCACACTACCAAGAGTCTTACTATTAATACTATATTCTGCCATCATATTTGACCTACCAAAATAAACCATCTCACACTTATCTGGGTTGAAATCCATCTGCCACTTCTCAGCCCAGTTTTGCATCCTATCAATGTCCCGCTGTAAACTTTTTCAGCCCTCCACACTATCCACAACACTTCCAACCTTTGTGTCATCAGCAAACTTACTAACCCATCACTCCACCTCCTCATCCAGGTCACTTATAAACATCACGAAGAGAAGGGGTCCCAGAACCGATCCCCGAGGCACACCACTGGTCACCAAGCTCCATGCAGAATATGACCCGTCTACAACCACACTTTACCTTCTGTGGGCAAGCCAGTTCTGAATCCACAAAGCAATGTCCCCTTGGATCCCATGCCTCCTTACTTTCTCAATAAGCCTTGCATGAGACACCTTATCAAATGCCTTGCTGAAATCCATATACACTACATCCACTGCTCTACCTTCATCAATGTGTTTATTCACATCCTCAAAAAATTCAGTCAGTTTCATAAGGCACGATCTGCCTTTGGCTAAGCCATGCTGATTATTTTTAATCATATTATGCCTCTCCAAATGTTCACAAATCCTGCCTCTCAGGATCTTCTCCATCAACTTACCAACCACTGAAATAAGACTCACTGGTCTATAATTTCCTGGGCTATCTCTACTCCCCTTCTTGAATAAAGGAACAACATTTGCAACCCTCCAATCCTCCAGAACCTCTCCCGTCCCCATTGATGATGCAAAGATCATTGCCAGAGGCTCAGCAATTTCCTCACTCACTTCCCACAGTAGCCTAGGGTATATCCTGTCCGGTCCTGGTGATTTATCCAACTTGATGCTTTCCAAAAGCTCCAGCACATTCTCTTTCTTAATGTCTATATGTTCAAGCTTTTCAATCCACTGTCAGTCATCCCTACAATCACCAAGGTCCTTTTCCGTAGTGAATACTGAAGCAAAGAATTCATTAAGTACCTCCTCCAGTCCCACATTTTTCTACTGTCACATTTGATTGGTCCTATTCTCTCACGTCTATCCTCTTCCTTTTCACAATCTTGTAGAAGTTATATAAAGTGTAAAAGGGAGGTGAGAGTTGATATTGGACCACTGGAAAATGATGCTGGTGAGGTAGTAATGGGGGATAAAGAAATGGCAGATGAACTTAATGAGTACTTTGCACCAGTCTACACTGTGGAAGACACTAGCAGTGCGCCAGTGGTCTGTGAGTGTCTGGGATCAGGAGTGAGTGCCACTGCTTTTACAAAGAAAAAAGTGCCAGGCAAACTCAAAGGTCTTAAGGTGGATAAATCACTGGCACCAGATAGACTACATCCCGGAGTCCTGAGAGAGGTTGCTGAAGAGATAATGGATGCATTGGTCATAATCTATCAAGAATCACTTGATTCTGGCCTGGAGGACTCGAAGATTGCAAATGTCACTCCACTCTTTAAGATGGGAGGAAGGCAAAAGAAAAAAAAATTATAGCGGAAGTAGCCTAATCTCAGTGGTTAGGAAAGTGTTGGAGTCTATAAAAGATGAGGTTTCAGGGTACGTGGAGACGAATGATAAAATAAGTTAAAGTCAGCATGGTTTCTGTGATGGGAAATCTTGCCTGACAAATCTATTACAGTTCTTTGCGGAAGTAACAAGCAGGGTGGACAAAGGAGAGTCAGTGGATGTCATTTACTTGGATTTTCAGGAGGCATTTGATAAGGAGCCATACTTGAGTCTGCTTAACAAGATAAAATCCTATGGTGTTACAGGAAAGATACTGGCATGGATAAAGGAATGGCTGACAGGCAGGATGGATAAAAGGAGCCTTTTCTGGTTGGCTGCCAGTGATTACAGTGACTAGTAGCTAGTGGTGTTCCTCAGAGGTCAGTATTGGGACTGATACTTTTCATATTAGAAAACCATAGAAACCATAGAAAAACTACAGTACAAAAACAGGTCTTTTGGCCCTTCTTGGCTGTGCCAAACCATTTTCTGCCTAGTCCCACTGACCTGCATATACCTGTAAAAGGTCTTTGGATTATCCTTCACTTTGACTGCCAAGGCAACAACATGTCTTCTTTTAGCCCTCCTGATTTCCTTCTTAAGTATTTTCTTGCACTTTTTATACTCCTCAAGCACCTCATTTACTCCCTGTTTTCCTATACATGTCATACAACTTTCTTCTCTTCTTTATCGGAGTTGCAATTTCCCTTGAGAACCAAGGTTCCTTACTCCTATTCACTTTGCCTTTAATCCTGACAGGAACATACAAGCTCTGCACTCTCAAAATTTCTCCTTTGAAGGCTTCCCACTTACCAATCACATCCTTGCCGGAGAACAACCTGTCCTAATCCACGTTTTTTAGATCCTTTCTCATTTCTTCAAATTTGTTTGTCAATAATTTCGATAATAGAGTTGATGGCTTTGTGGCAAAGTTTGCAGATGATATGATGATAGGTGGAGGGGTAGGTAGTGCTGAGGAAGCAATGTGACTGCAGCAGGACTTAGACAAATTAGAAGAATGGGCAAAAAAGTGGCAGATGAAATACAGTGTTGTAAAACGTATGATAATACATTTTGGTAAAAGGAACAATAGTCGGGACTATTACCTAAATGGGGAGAAGGTTCAAACATCAGAGTACAGAGGGACTTTGAAGTCCTCAAGCAAGACTGCCAGAAGGTTAATTTACAGGTTGAGTCTGTTGTAAAGAAGGCAAATGCAAAGTTGGCATTTATTTCAAGGGGAATAGAATAGAAGACCATAAAACCATACCATACAGGAGAAGAAGTAGGCCATTTGGCCCATCGAGTCTGCCCTGCCATTCAATCATGGGCTGATCCAATTCTTCCTGTCATCCCACTCCCCTGCCTTCTCCCCATACCTGCCCTGGCTAATCAAGAACCTATCTATCTCTGCCTTGAATACACCCAATGACTTGGCCTCCACAGCCTCTTGTGACAACAAATTCCACAGATTTACCACCCTCTGACTAAAGTAATTTCTCCGTATCTCTGCTCTAAATGGACATCGTTCAATCCTGAAGTTGTGCCCTCTTGTCCTAGATTCCCCTACCATGGGAAATAACTTTGCCATATCTAATCTGTTCAGGCCTTTTAACATTCAGAATGTTTCTATGAGATCCCCCCTCATTCTCCTGAACTCCAGGGAATACAGCCCAAGAGCAGCCAGATGTTCCTCATACGGTAACCCTTTCATTCCTGGAAATATTCTCGTGAATCTTCTCTGAGGGAGGGAGGAGAAGATGGTGGTGTGACACAGCACGCGCGGCTGTTCCGAATGAATATCGATATGTGTAACTAGGGGTGCTGTGCATCAATCCGGATTTGATGGGGACAGCCGTGAAAGTGCAAAGGAACATCTGGAGTAACTTCTGAAATGCCTGCTTTGCTGCCACTGCTACTGTGCAATCGAGAATCTCCGGAGACGAAGGCCCCAAATCCTCAGCTTTGCATATCGCCTGTTGCCAGGGTCTGGGTTGAAACGCTTGGCAGAGTTGGTGCTTGGTGTCGAATAGGTGGTTGGAGGCTCGGAGTTTTTTGGACGGACTCGGAGTCGGACTGTGGTCAAATGCTTCCGGGATGCTGCATCGGCAAGTTGGTGGTGCTGAAGGTTCACCGTCTGTGTGAGATGATGGGACTTTCGAGAGACTCTGAGACTTTTACTGTGCCCATGGTCTGTTCTTATCAAATTACGGTATTGCTTTGCACTGTTGTAACTATACGTTATAATAATGTGGTTTCTGTTAGTTTTTATGTCGGTTTGTCATGTATTTTCGTGATATCATTCTTGAAAAACATTTTTATCATTTCTTAATGCATGCATTACTAAATGACAATAAAAGAGGACTGTGTATCCTCATAATCATAATAATATCCCTCTCTGATGTCAGTACAGTATATCCTTTCTAAAATAAGGAGCCCAAAACCGCACACAATACTCCAAGTGTGGTCTCACGAGTGCCTTATAGAGCCTCAACATCACATCCCTGCTCTTATATTCTATACCTCTAGAAATGAATGCCAACATTGCATTTGCCTTCTTCACAACTGACTCAACCTGGAGGTTAACCTTTAGGGTGTCTTGCACAAGGACTCCCAAGTCCCTTTGCATCTCTGAATTTTGAATTCTCTCCCTATCTAAATTGCCCATTTAGATTCTGCCCGTTTATTTCTTCCACCAAAGTGCATGACCATACACTTTCCAACATTGTATTTCATTTGCCACTTCTTTGCCCATTCCCTTAAACTATCTAGGTCTCTCTGCAGGCTCTCTGTTTCCTCAACACTACCCGCTCCTCCAACTATCTTTGTATCATCGGCAAATTTAGCCACAAATCCATTAATACTATAGTCCAAATCATTGGCATACATTGTAAAAAGCAGCAGTCCCAACACCAACCCCTGTGGAATTCCACTGGTGACCGGCAGCCAGCCAGAATAGGATCCCTTTATTCCCACTCTCTGTTTTCTGCCGACCAGCTAATGTTCCACCCATGCTAGTAACTTCCCTGTTATTCCATGGGCTCTTACCTTGCTAAGCAGCCTCATGTGCGGCACCTTGTCAAGGGCCTTCTGAAAATCCAAGTACATCACGTCTACCACATCTCCTTTGTCTACCCTGCTTGCAATTTCCTCAAGAAATTGCAGTAGGTTAGTCAGAAAGGATTTTCCTTTCAGGAAACCATGCTGGCTTTGGCCAATCTTGTCATGTGCCTCCAGGTACTCCATAATCTCATCCTTAACAATCGATTCCAACAACTTCCCAACCACTGATGTCAGGCTAACAGGTCTATAGTTTCCTTTCTGCTGCCTCCCACCCTTCTTAAATAGTGGAGTAACATTTGCTATTTTCCAGTCATCAGGTATAATGCCAGAATCTATTGATGCTTGAAAGATCATCGTTAATGCCTCCGCAATCTCTCCAGCTACTTTCTTCCGAACCCGAGGGTGCATTCCATCAGGTCCAGGAGATTTATCCACCATCACACCATTAAGCTTCCTGAGCACCTTCTCAGTTGTAATTTTCACTGCACAAACTTCACTCCCCGACACTCTTGAATGTCCAGTATACTGCAGACGTCTTCCACCATGAAGACTGATGTAAAATACAAATTCAGTTCCTCTGCCATCTCTGCATTTCTATTACAATATCTCCAGCATCATTTTGTATTGGTCCTATATCTACCCTGGACTCTCTTTTACCCTTTAGTATCTTTTAGTCTCTTCTTTGAAATTAGTTGTCAGCTTTCTCTCATAATTCATCTTTTCCTTCCTAATGACCTTCTTAGTTTCCTTCTGCAAGTTTTTAAAAGCTCCCCAATCCTCTATCTTCCCACTAGTTTTGGCTTCCTTGTATGCCCTCTCTTTTGCTTTTACTTTGGCTCTGACTTCACTTGTCAGCCACGGTAGTGTCCTTCTTCCCTTTGAAAATTTCTCCTTATTTGGAATATATATTTTCAGCAGATACTCCAGCCATTGCTGCTCTGCTGTCTTTCCTGCAAATGTCCCTTTCCAGTCAACTTCGGCCAGTTCCCCTCTCAAGCCATTGTCATTTCCTTTATTCCACTGAAATACCGACACATTGGATTTTATTTTTTCTCTCTCAAATTTCAATGTGAACTGGATCATACTGTGATCACTGTTTCTTAAGGGTTCCTTAACCTTAATCTCTCCTATCACCTCCGGATCATTGCACAACACCCAATCCAGCACAGCCGATCCCCTAGTGGGCTCAACAACAAGCTGTTCTAAAAAAGCCATCCCTTAGACATTCTACAAATTCTCTCTCTTGAGGTCCAGTATTGACCTGGTTTTCCCAACCCACTTTCATGTTAAAATGCCCAACGATTATCATGACATTGCCCTTCTGACACACCTTTTCTATCTCCTGCTGTAATTTGTAATCCACATCCCAGCTGCTGTTTGGAGGCCTGTATACAACTGCCATTCGGGTCCTTTTACCCTTGTCATTTCTTAACTCAACCCATAGAGACTCTACACCTTCCAATCCTATGTCATCTCTTTCCAATGATTTAATATTATTTCTTATACACAGAGCCACACCACCCCCTCTGACTACTAACCTATCTTTCCAATACACCGTTTATCTTGGACGTTCATCTCCCAATGGCAGCCAGCCTTTAGCCAAGTTTCGGAGATGGCCACAACGTCATCCTTGCCAATCTGTAGCTGAATTTCAAGATCATCCATTTTATTTCTTATGCTGCGTGCATTCAAATACAACACTTTCAGTCCAGTACTTGTTACGTTCTGTTTCAACTGCACCATGTCCCTATTGCCCTGTAACTCATGCCACTGGCTTTGATTAAACCTCATCTCCTGCCTGTTCTTTTTATAATCTCTGTTGCATGCTATCTTTGATTTATTTCTGTTTTCCCCTTCCTCAGCCCTATCACTCCGGTTGCCATCACCCTGCCAAATTATTTCAAACCCTCCCTAACAGCTCCATTAAATGTGCCACTGGGATATTGGACCCCTTTGGGTTCAGGTGTATCCCGTCCTTTTTGTACAGGTCGTACCTCTCCCCTGAAGAGGCCCCAATTATCCAGGAATCTGAATCCCTGCCCCCTACACCAGTCTCTCAGCCACGTATTGATACACTTGATCATGCTATTCTTGCACTCACCAGCAATCCTGAGATTACTACCCTAGAGGTCCTGCCTTTCAGCTTCCTACCTAACTCCCTGAATTCTCTCTTCAGGACCTCCTCCCTTTTTCTACCTATATCATTGGTACCAATGTGTACCAAGACTTCTGGCTGTTTACCCTCTCCCTTAAGAATACTCTGCACCCAATCCGAGACATCTCGTACCCTGGCACCTGGGAGGCAACACACCATGCGGGTATCTCTACCAGGCTGACAGAACCTCCTGTCTGTTCCCCTCCCTATGGTATCCCCTGTGACTACCGCATTCCTCATCTTCCTCTTTCCCTTCCGCACCACGGAACCAGGCTCAGTGCCAGAGACCCGATCGCCGTGGTCGTCCTCTGTCAAGTCATCTCCCTCAACAGCATCCAAAACGAGATAACGATTACTGAGGGGGTTGGCCACAGGAGTGCTCTGTACTATCGGAGCTCTTCCCATCTCCTCCCTGACAGTCACCCACTTGTCTAACTCCTGCAGCCTCGGGTTGACTAACTCCTTGTAGCTCCTCTCTGTCTCCTGTTCACTTTCCCTAATAAGCTGTAGGTCATGAAGCTGCAGCTCCAGATCCCTCACACGGTCTCTCAGGAGCTGCATGTCGGTGCACCTGGCGCAGGTATGGCCATCTGGGAGACTGGAAAACTCCCAGGATTCCCACATCCGACAACCAGAGCAAAATATGAAAGCAAGGAGCTAATGCTAAGCCGTTGTAAGACACTAGTCAGGCCACACTTGGAGAATTGTCAACAGATTTGGCCCCATACTTCAGAAAGGATGTGTTGTCATGGGAGAAAGCCAAGAGGAGGTTGATAAGGATGATTCCAGGTATGAAGGGGTTAACATGTGAGGAGTGTTTGGCAGCTTTGGCCCTGTACTCACTGGAATTTAGAAGAATGCAGGGGGATCTCATTGAAACCTACTGAATATTGAAAGGACTAGATAGGGTGGATGTACAGAGGATGTTTCCTGTAGTGGGGGTATCCAGAACGAAAGGGCACAGCCTCACAGCCTTTTAGAAAAAAAGATGTAAGGGGAATTGTTTTCGCCAGAGAGCAGTGAATCTGTGGAATGCTCTGCCACAGACTGCGGTGGAGGCCAAGTGCGTGGGGATATTTAAGGCGGAAGTTGATCGTTTCTTGGTCGGTCAGGACATTAAAGGATATGACAAGAAGGCAGGTATATGGGATTGAGTGGGTTCCAGGATCAGCCATGATGGAACGGTGGAGCAGATTTGATGGGCTGAATGGCCTAATTCTGCTCCTGTATCTTATGGTCTTACAGATGATGTCTGAATTGACCTCTGAACTCCAGTGCCCTGATTGGCATAGCACTGTGCTAACTACTCTGTCACCATGGCAGCCTATACCTGCACTGCACTCTCTCTGTAACTGTGACACTTTATTCTGCATTCTGCTATTGTTTTACCTTGTTCTATCTCAATGCACTGTGTAATGATCTGATCTGTGTGAACAGTGTGCAAGACAAGCTTCTCACTGTATCTCGGTACACGTGACAATAATAAACCAATTCCAATTGCAAAAACCAGAAACGCATTTTTACTTTTTTTGGGGGCGATGGTGTTGAAGAGGTTGAATTGTGTGCCAGTAACAGACTGTGTACATCAACCAAGTAACCTGATACTTTAATAACTTCCTCTCAATCGTGGCAATTAATTTAATTGTATTTACAAGAATCAATCACTCTGAATGCTGAGAGTTCCAGTTTCACCATGCCTGCCTGACATCGGTGCTTGTATAACACCACAGTGTCTAATAGATTTAGATAATATGCAAATAGGTGCCAGGCCACTCGGTTTTCTGAGATCCTCGTGTGTGTGTGTGTGTGTGTGTGAGGATAATCAGGCACCTCCGGCCTTTCTAGTTGCTGAACAACTCAATTATAAAGCGCCTTCTAAAAGCATGCGGTTCAGAGTGATTCTCTGGAGTTAGACGCTGAATTATCCATGAGGCAGATAGAGAGAAGGGCAACATATTATTTGGCAGAAATCAGGGAATGAGATGCAAGGGATTCTGCAGATGCTGGAAATCCAGAGCAACACACACAAAAAGCTGGAGGAATTCTGTGGGTCAGGTAGCATCTACGGAGGGGAATAAACAGTTGATATTTTGGGTTGAAATCCCCTCTCCACCCCCTTCCCTTTATTCCATGTCCACTGTTCTCTCCCATCTTCGTTGGCCCTCTGTCACTTACCCTCATCGCCTCCAGGCTTCTCATAAATACAAAAGATTGTGCAGATGTTGGAAATCCAGGGTAACACACACAAAATGCTGAAGGAACTCTCCAGTCGTACGAGCTGGATTGCCTTCATCTGCGGCTGACCCAGCACGAGATGAGCAACTGCTGTGTGCTTGTGTGCGCAAACACTTGGCTCCAGGTCAACATGTCATTCACCGTCAATCTTGCCATGCCACTTGGGCAAATAGTGTTTTGCGACTGCATGTGCTATCCTAACCACATGGACTGTGTGTGACTGTATGGACTGTGTTGTGCTCCTTGGCCCTGGAGAAACACTGCTTATTTGACTGTATACATATGTATGGTTGAATGACAATTACACTTGAACTTCAACTCAGCAGTTCAGGCAGCATCTATCGATGGAATAAACAGTTGATGTTTCAGGCCAAGATCCTTTATCAGGACCTCCCATAATTCCAAGTCTCCCCTCCCTTACTTGCCTATCTTCATCCCTCCTATCCCCCACCAGCTCTTGCTCCACCTAATTGACACGGGCTCTCTCCCCTCTTTCTTCCAAATCTCGATGAAGGGTCTCGACTCGAAATGCTGACTGTCGATTTTCCTCTCCAGATACTGCCTGACCGGCTGAGTTTCTCCAGTGCGTTGTTGTGCGGCTGAGGGAAGAGATGACCACCCTGAATCATCAGGAGTAGCTGGATTTGGAATTTCATGGGACCGTAGCTTCACTGGCACATCAAACCCTGACACAGCTCTGCTTCTCTGCTTCTCTGGGCTGAAAGCTTCCCTTATAACCTCTGGCCATCTCATTATAGGAAGCTTCAGAGAGGGTACTGAGGAGATTGAGCAGGCTGCTGCATGGATTACAGAAACACACATCAAAGTTGCTGGTGAACACAGCAGGCCAGGCAGCATCTGTAGGAAGAGGTGCAGTCGACGTTTCAGGCCGAGACCCTTCGTCAGGACTAACTAAAGGAAGAGTGAGTAAGGGATATGAAAGTTGGAGGGGGAGGGGGAGATTCAAAATGATAGGAGAAGACAGGAGGGGGAGGGATGGAGCCAAGAGCTGGACAGGTGATTGGCAAAAGGGGATACGAGAGGATCATGGGACAGGAGGTCCGGGAAGAAAGACAAGGGGGGGGGGGACCCAGAGGATGGGCAAGGGGTATATTCAGAGGGACAGAGGGAGAGAAAGGAGAGTGAGAGAAAGAATGTGTGCATAAAAATAAGTAACAGATGGGGTACGAGGGGGAGGTGGGGCCTTAGCGGAAGTTAGAGAAGTCGATGCTCATGCCATCAGGTTGGAGGCTACCCAGACGGAATATAAGGTGTTCCTCCAACCTGAGTGTGGCTTCATCTTTACAATAGAGGAGGCCGTGGATAGACATGTCAGAATGGGAATGGGATGTGGAATTAAAATGTGTGGCCACTGGGAGATCCTGCTTTCTCTGGCGGACAGAGCGTAGATGTTCAGCAAAGTGGTCTCCCAGTCTGCGTCGGGTCTCGCCAATATATAAAAGGCCACATCGGGAGCACCGGATGCAGTATATCACCTCAGTCGACTCACAGGTGAAGTGTTGCCTCACCTGGAAGGACTGCTTGGGGCCCTGAATGGTGGTAAGGGAGGAAGTGTAAGGGCATGTGTAGCACTTGTTCTGCTTACACGGATAAGTGTCAGGAGGGAGATCAGTGGGGATGAGTGGACAAGGGAGTTGCGTAGGGAGCGATTCCTGCGGAATGCAGAAAGAGGGGGGGAGGGAAAGATGTGCTTAGTGGTGGGATCCCATTGGAGGTGGCGGAAGTTACGGAGAATAATATGTTGGACCCGGAGGCTGGTGGGGTGGTAGGTGAGGACCAGGGGAACCCTATTCCTAGTGGGGTGGCGGGATGATGGAGTGAGAGCAGATGTACGTGAAATGGGGGAGATGCGTTTAAGAGCGGAGTTGATAGTGGAGGAAGGGAAGCCCCTTTCTTTAAAAAAGGAAGACATCTCCCTCATCCTAGAATGAAAAGCCTCATCCTGAGAGCAGATGCGGCGGAGACGGAGGAATTGCGAGAAGGGGATGGCGTTTTTGCAAGAAACAGGGTGAGAAGAGGAATAGTCCAGATAGCTGTGAGAGTCAGTAGGCTTATAGTAGACATCAGTGGATAAGCTGTCTCCAGAGACAGAGACAGAAAGATCTAGAAAGGGGAGAGAGGTGTTGGAAATGGACCAAGTAAACCCGAGGGCAGGGTGAAAGTTGGAGGCAAAGTTAATAAAGTCAACGAGTTCTGCATGCGTGCAGGAAGCAGCGCCAATGCAGTCGTCGATGTAGCGAAGGAAAAGTGGGGGACAGATACCAGAATAGGCACGGAACATAGATTGTTCCACAAACCCAACAAAAAGGCAGGCATAGCTAGGACCCATAGGGGTGCCCATAGCTACACCTTTAGTTTGGAGGAAGTGGGAGGAGCCAAAGGAGAAATTATTAAGAGTAAGGACTAATTCCGCTAGACAGAGCAGAGTGGTGGTAGAGGGGAACTGATTAGGTCTGGAATCTAAAAAGAAGCGTAGAGCTCTGAGACCCTCCTGATGGGGGATGGAAGTATATAAGGACTGGACATCCATGGTGAAAATAAAGCGGTGGGGGCCAGGGAACTTAAAATCATCAAAAAGTTTAAGAGCGTGAGAAGTGTCACGAACATAGGTCGGAAGGGATTGAACAAGGGGGGATAAAACTGTGTTGAGGTATGCAGAAACAAGTTCGGTGGGGCAGGAGCGAGCTGAGACAATAGGTCAGCCAGGACAGGCAGGTTTGTGGATCTTGGGTAGGAGGTAGAAACGGGAAGTGCGGGGTGTGGGAACTATAAGGTTGGTAGCAGTGGATGGGAGATCCCCTGAGTGGATAAAGTCAGTGATGGTGTGGGAGACAATGGCAGAAAACATCCTCTTCATATCCACTTCATCAAGCCCTTTCACCATTTGAAAGGTTACAATGAGGTCACCCCTCATTCTTCTGAATTCCAGTGAACACTGGCCCGGAGCCATCAAATGCTCATCATATGACAAGCCCTTTAATCCTGGAAACAATTTCATGAACCGCCTTTGACCCCTCTCCAGTTTCAGCAGCTCATTTCTAAGATAAAGGGCTCAAGACTCTTCACAATACTCCAAGTGAGGTCTCACCAGTGCCTTATAAAGTTTCCTGGTGCTCCTTAGTGGGGTCATGATCGAGGGGTAAATAGGAGGAGGTATCCGCGAGTTGTCGCTGTGCCTCGGCAAGGTAGAGGTCAATACGCCAGACTACAACAGCACCCCCCTTATCGGCGGGTTTAATAATAAGGTTAGGATTAGTGCGGAGGGAGTGGAGAGCAGAGCGTTCCGAAGGAGTGAGGTTGGAATGGGAACAAGGTGCGGTGAAGTCGAGACGGTTGATGTCCCGTTGGCAATTAGCGATAAAGAGATCCAGAGCAGGCAGAAGACCAGAGCGGGGTGTCCATGAAGAGGAGGAGGGTTGAAGATGGGAGAAGGGGTCATCGGTGGGGGTGGAAGAGTCCTTGCCGAAGAAGTAGGCTTGGAGATAGAGACGGCGGAAGAAAAGTTCCGCATCATGGCAAACACGGAACTCACTGAGGTGTGGGCGAAGGGGGACAAACGTGAGGGATTAGAGAGTTTGTCTTATTGGGACAGGTTGAGTGAAAAAGGGGGTTCTCTTTGGAGTGAAGGAGGATGAGAGGTGACTCAGTCGAGGTGTACAAGATGATAATAGGCATAGATTGAGTGGACAGCCAGTGACTTTTTCCTCAGGGTGGAAATGACTAATACAAGAGGGCTTAATTTTAAGGTGATTGGAGAAAAGTATTGGGGGAGGGGAGTCAGAGGCAGGCTTTTACTCAGAGAGTGGTGAATGTGTGGAACCCCCTGCCAGGGGTGGTGGTAGAGACAGATCAATTAGGGACATTTAAGGGACTCTTAAATAGACACAGGGATGATAGAAGATTGGAGGAGTATGTGGGAGGGAAGGGCTAGATTAATCTTGGAGTAGGTTAGAAGATCGTCATAACATGATGGGCTGAAGGGCCTGTACTATGCTGTAGTGTTCTAGGTTCCATGTTCTTTCTACAGGGAAATTGCAGAGCAGGTAAACAACAAGGAGCAAAATCACAACAAAGCAGATTGTGAAGCGGAGAGTCCATCTTATCACACAGGAGGTCAATTCAAGACTCTTATAACAGTGGGGTAGGAGCTGTCCTTGGGCCTGGTGGGACGTGCTTTCAGGCTTTTGTATCTTCTGCCCGATGGGAGAGGGGAGACGAGAGAATGTCTGGGGTGGGTGGGGTCTTCGATTATGCTGGCTGCACAACATTCTGGGCTGGAAGGACTGTTCTGAGCTGTACTGTTCGATGTTCTCTCCACCACCACTACTTTATCATTTCCTGTCAGAGTCACCTTATGTACAGACATTCCTGTGCCCAGTGTCATTTTATGGACATACAATTGATCTGGGTATATAAGCTATATTATGTATTTATACTTGTGCATTTACCTTGTATTTTTTTCATTCTTCTGTTTATGTTATTATGTTTGTTTTATATGCTGCACCGTAACAATTACTGCAGAGTAACATTATTTCATTCTCCTTTAGACTTGTTCAGGTTCAAGTTTAATTGTCATTTAACCAAACATGAATACCCATGAGTACAGTCAAATGAAACAGTGTTCGTCTGGAGCCAAGGTACAAAACACAGTACGAACAGGCACAAACAGCACACAGCACATATAGGCATCCGTTAGTCTCGTGAGACCATGGATTTGCACCTTGGAAGGTTTCCAGGGCGCAGGCCTGGGCAAGGTTGTATGGAAGACCGGCAGCTGCCCATGCTGCAAGTCTCCCCTCTCCACACCAGCGATGTTGTCCAAGGGAAGGGCACTAGGGCTGATACAGCTTGGCACCGGTGTTGTCACAGAACAATGTGTGGTTAAGTGCCTTGCTCGAGGACACAACACGCTGCCTCAGCTGAGGCTCCAACTAGCGACCTTCAGTTCACTAGACCGACGCCTTAACCACTTGGCCACGTGTCAACACACAGCATATATAGTATATATAATTGTTATAGCAGAAAAACATACAATTACATTTTTAAAATCTTTTTATTGATACATAATCTTCTACAACTTTAAAATGGTACAAGATTACAGCAAATTGATATATATAGCTACTAAAGCTGAAGAAAAAAACATCAAAAAAGAATAATATGATAATGAAAGAAAGTATTTTTTTATAAAGAAAAGAAGGAAAAAGAGAACCCCAACTACTAAAAGAAATAAAACAGTAAATACAAGAGAAAGGAGAAGAAAAAAGAGAGAAAAAAAACCCATGGAACCAACTCCCGGAGCAATATGACTTACAATCATCTCTATAAATAAAGAAGAAAAATCATCAACTGCCAATTCACATTTATATAAAATAAGAGTGGAAGGAAAAACATACAAAAAATGTATGCAAAAACATACAATTACAAAAAGAATTCATGTATAAATAAAATTATTAATACTGCCCAAGTCGCTGAGTGTCGTGGCCTGTAGATTGACGGTGCATGGGATGTTGTCCTGGAGCCAGGTTTCTGCAAGAACGAACCCACAGCAGTTCCTCATATTACACAGTGCAGCCACAGTTGGCTGCAATCCAGTTTGTCTTCCACTGAGTGAAAACTGGAGGGCAGCACTGATGGGAGTGGCCAGCCCCAAACCCAACAGCACACACCCAACTCCAGTGTTTTCTTCCCCGGCGACTGTAATAGGTGACCATGAGGCATGAGGGCCCGGTCCACACCACAACCTAGGCCATGCAGCTCCCTGACTTTTGTTCTCACTAATGAACCTGTGTACTTGTGTACTAGGAATAACATTAAACGATCTTGAATCTTCAGTGTCCCATGTTCAAGTATGCATCTGGACAGAATGCTTTCCAAGGTGATATGCTGAGCTGCAAGGTTGCACAGCAGAAGTTTGCAGACACAGGACTGCAGGAGGGAACGCTGTTTCTGAAGTAGCTCCAGCTCTGATTGAACAATTATCTCATCATCGGTCACAAAGAGGGGACGCTGCAGACGGTTACAACCACAGCAGGTGACACACCAGGTACTTCATGCATCAGCAGCACCACGAACAGCCGCGAGATGTTCCTAAGGTGGCGGTTCTGACTGACGGCAATCCATTGGTGGCACAGCTAGGCCCAGCCACACATCGTCCGGTGATGTGGGACGGAAAAACAACAACAAAAAGCTGAGCCACCTCGTCTCGGGAAGGAGCTTGGCCAAGACTCACTCAAGAGAAATTCCAGAGGTTTTCAGATATATGAGCAGAATTAGGCCATTCGGCCCATCAAGACTGCTCCAACATTCGATCATGGCTGATTTTTTTTATCTCTCTCAACCCCATTCTCCTGCCTTCTCCCCATAACCTTTGACACCCTGACTAATCAAAAACCTATCAGCCTCCGCTTTAAATATACCCGATGATTTGGTCTCCACCACCATCTGTGGCAATGAATTCCACAGATTCACCACCGTCTGGTTGAAGAAATTCCTCCTCATCTCCATTCTAAAGGGATGTTTCTCTATTCTGATGCTGTGCCCTCTGGTCCTAGACTCCCCCTCTATAAGAAACACTCTCTCCACATCCACTCTATCTGGACCTTTCAATATGCAAAAGGTTTCAATGAGATCCCCCCTCATTCTTCTAAACTCCAGTGAGTACAGGCCCAGAGCATCAAACTCATCTTGTACATTAACCCTTTTATTCTCATTTGGGAATAAATGGAAAGTAGAGTGTATTACCACAGCCAGCCTTGAAGTGCCAAACTCTGGAAGCCGACCATGGTTATCACAGCCAGTCTCTGGAGGTCTGGAGCCAAACTACTGCTGACTGACTCCAGAGCCAAACCCAAACAAAGGTTGCCTCTGGAGTCCACAGCCAAACTCTGGAGGTTGGACTTGGATGGAATGCAGAGCCTGTCCCCAGAGTTTCACAGTGCCAAATCTCCGGAGGTTGGATATAGATAGAATGCAGAGCGAGTTACCACAGCCAGAGACTCACAGTGATAATTCTCCGGTGGTTGGATATAGACAGAATGCAGAACCTTTTACCACAGTCAGAGTCTCACAGTGACAATTCTCCGGAGGTTAGGTATGGACAGAATGCAGAGCGAGTTACCATAGGCAGAGTTTCACAGTGCCAAGTCTCCGGAGGTTAGGTATGGACAGAATGCAGAGCGAGTTACCACGGGCAGAGTCTCACAGTGACAACAACCCTGCTGAACTTCACCAATTGCTCTCTCTTTGCACTGCTTGTTATTATATATATATATATATTTATATATACTAAACTTCACCCCTGAATCCTTACTTTCTCGTTGCAGATTCCTCAAAGATTCCCTTGAATGTGGCCACACAAGTAACTAGTTTGATAAGAGTGGTGTACTTCACCCTCACCGGTCAGGGTAAGCCTCAACCACTTCCTCATTCCAAGTACAAAACAATCTCTGCGTGAAAAAGTTACCCCTTAGGTTCCTATGGAAACTCTGAAGGTCCCAGTACACAAAGTTCTCAAATCTACAAACAAACAATTAGTTAAACTGACAATTGATCCCACAGTTAGAGGCCTTATTGCTATTGCACATTTTCACCACGAAGGGAGTGCCCACAAGAATTGATTCAACAGGTGGTCAAAGCTGGCCAACGCACCGCTGGCACCAGCCTACCCACCATCAGGGACATATACACAGAAAGGAACTAGAAAAGTCCATAAGACCTTAAGATATAGGAGCAGACTTAGGCCATGTGGCCCATTGAGTCTGCACCACCATTTCATCACGGCTGTTCCATTTTCCCTCTCAGCCCCAATCGCCTTCATTCTCCCTGTATCCCTTCATGCCCTGACCAATCAAGAATCTATCAACCTCTGCCTTAAATCTACATAAAGACTTGGCCTCCACAGTTGCCTGTGGCAGCGAATTCTACAGATTCACCACGCCCTGGCTAAAGAAATTCCTCCTCATCTCCATTCTAAAAGGACACCCCTTTATTCTGAGGCTGTGTCCTCTGTCTTAGACTCTCCCCCCTACAAGTTAACCTTTGTCTGTCCTGCTTTTTATTCAAAGAAATCCAACAGATTTGTCAGGCAAGATTTTGCCTTGAGGAAACCATGCTGACTATGGCCTATTTTATCATGTGCCTCCAAGTACCCCAAAACCACATCCTTAACAATCGATTCCAACATCTTCTTAACCACTGAGGTCAGATAATTCCCTTTCTTCTGCCCCTCTCCCTTCTTGAAGAGTGGAATGACATTTGCAATTTCCCAGTCTTCCAAAACCATTCTAGAATCTGTTGGCTCCATGATCTCTTGAACCACCTCTTTCAGAAACCTGAGGCGGACATCATCAGGCCCAGGTGATTTGTCTGCCTTCAGACCTTTCAGTTTCCCAAGAACCCTCTCCCTAGTAATGGTAACTTCACACACCACATGACCCCTGACACCTGGAACTTCCACCATAGTACTGGGGGCTTCGACAGTGAAGACTGATGCAAAATACTTATTCAGTAAAAGGGTCAGTAACATCATGAAGGATTCCACCCAGCCTGTTCATGAACTGTTTGTCCCATTTTTATCAGGGAGGAGGCTACGTAGCATCCACCCCAGGCCCATCAGTCTCAAAAATAGTTACTTTCCCCAAGCAGTGATGCTGATCAACACCTCCACCCACTAACCCACCCCTCCACACCCCCAACCACCACGACTTTATCATTTCCTGTCAGTCACCTTCTGTACAGACATTCCTGTGCCCAGCATCACTTTATGGACATACAATTAATCTATGTATATAAGCTATTTTATGTACTTATATTTATTGTATTTTTTATTATTGTGTTTATTATTGTTGTTTTTTAAAGGGTTAATTGAAAAAGAAATTTAGGAGAATGAGGTGGGATTTCATCGAACGTACCAAATATTGACAAGGTCAGTGACCAGTGGAGTGCCTCAGGGATCTGTTCTGGGACCCTTACTCTTCGTGATTTTTATAAATGACCTGGATGAGGAAGTGGAGGGATGGATTAGTAAGTTTGCTGATGACACAAAGGTTGGAGGTGTTGTGGATAGTGTGGAGGGCTGTCAGAGGTTACAGTGGGACATTGATAGGATGCAAAACTGGGCTGAGAAGTGGCAGATGGAGTTCAACCCAGATAAGTGTGAAGTGGTTCATTTTGATAGGTCAAATATGATGGCAGAATATTGATGGTAAGACTCTTGGCAGTGTGGAGGATCAGAGGGATCTTGGGGCCTGAGTCCATCGGACGTTCAAAGCAGCTGCGCAGGTTGACGCTGTGGTTAAGAAGGCATATGGTGTATTGGCCTTCATTAATCGTTGAATTGAATTTAGGAGCCAAGTGGTAATGTGTGCAGCTATATAGGACCCTGGTCAGACCCCCTTGGAGAACTGTGCTCAGTTCTGGTTGCCTCACTACAGGAAGGATGTGGAAGCCATAGTAAGGAGATGTTACCTGGATTGGGGAGCATGCCTTATGAGAACAAGTTGAGTGAACTCGGCCTTTTCTCCTTGGAGCAACGGAGGATGAGAGGTGACCTGATCGAGGTGTATAAGATGATGAGAGGCATTGATCATGTGGATAGTCAGAGGCTTTTTCCCAGGGCTGAAATGATTGCCACAAGAGGACACAGGCTTAATGTGCTGGGAAGTAGGTACAGAGGAGATGTCAGGGGTAAGTTTTTTACGCAGAGAGTGGTGAGTGTGTGGAATGGGCTGCCAGCGATGGTGGTGGAGGTGGATACGATAGGGTCTTTTAAGAGACTTTTGGATAGGTACACGGAGCTTAGTAAAATAGAGGGCTATGGGGAAGTCTAGTAATTTCTACGGTAGGGATGTGTTCGGTACAACTTTGTGGGCCGAAGGGCCCGTATTGTGTTGTAGGTTTTCAATGTTTCTATGTTTCTATATTGAAAGGCCTTGATACAGCAGATGCAGAGAGGATGTTTCCTATAGTGGGGGAGTATAGGACCAGAGGGCACAGACACAGAATAGAGGGATATCCATTTCGTACAGAAATGAGGAGGAAATTCTTTAGCCAGATAGTGGTAAGTCTGTGGAATTTGTTGCCATAGATGGCTGTGGAGGACAAGTCATTGGATATATTTAAAGTAGAGGTTGATAGGTTTTTTGATTAGTCAGGGAGTCAAAGGTTATGGACATGAGAATGGGGTTGAGATGGAAAATAAATCAGCGATATTGTATTGTGGAGCAGATGCGATGGGTCAAGCTGCTCAATCGTGCTCTTAGTGGTATGGTCTTATGGAATGACAGCATGAGTTCTATGGCTTCTGGACCAGTTGCCCTTCACCCTACCGTAAGCGTTTACCTACCGATATTAGGATGTTTGAGGGAACGGCATATCCGAGCTTCTCTCTCCAGTTTCTGGTGATCTGCAAAAGAAAGGGAGGCGTGATTAACACAACACTGCACCTTAGACAGTCAGCATCTCACAGATGTACTGCAGAGAACATTCTAGTTGGTTCCATCACCGCCTGGTACGGAGCCTCCGACGTACGGGATCATAAGAAGCTGCTTGGGTTGTGGGCTCAGCCAGCTGCATCACGGGCACAACCCTCCCACCACTGAGGACCCTCATCTATAAAAGATGATGCCTCAAGAAAGCAACATCCACCACCGGGGACCCTCACCACTGAGGACCCTCATTACTGGGGAACCTCACCACTGGGGACCCTCATTACTGGGGAACCTCACCACTGGGGACCCTCATTACTGGGGACCCTCATTACTGGGGAACCTCACCACTGGGGACCCTCAATAGTGGGGACCCTCACCACTGGGGACCCTCATTACTGGGGACCCTCACCACTGGGGACCCTCATTACTGGGGAACCTCACCACTGAGGACCCTCATTACTGGGGACCCTCACCACTGGGGACCCTCATTACTGGGGACCCTCACCACTGAGGACCCTCATTACTGGGGAACCTCCCCACTGGGGACCCTCATTACTGGGGACCCTCACCACTGAGGACCCTCATTACTGGGGACCCTCACCACTGAGGACCCTCATTACTGGGGAACCTCACCACTGGGGACCCTCATTACTGGGGACCCTCACCACTGAGGACCCTCATTACTGGGGACCCTCCCCACTGGGGACCCTCACTACTAGGGACCCTCACCACTGGGGACCCTCACCACTGAGGACACTCACCACTGGGGACCTGCCTCTCCTCATTACTACCATCAGGGAGGAGGTACAGGAGCCTGAAGACACACACTCAATGATTCTGGAATGGTTTCTTCCCCTCTGCCATTGGGTTTCTGAATAGCCAGTGAAACCATCAACTCTTATTCCTTTTATTTTGGACTATTTATTTAATTTTGTAAATTACAATAATTTTATGTGCTTGCTGTAAAACAGCAAATTTCACATTTTACACGTCAGCAATAATAAATCTGTTGCTGATTTTGTTTTGCACCTATTGTTTTACTTATTAGAACAAAGAACAGTGCAGGCCTTTGGCACAAGATGTCGTATCAATCTCTTTATTTATCAATCTATTTACTTACTTCCTTATTAAGATACATCGTGGAATAAGCCCTTTTGCCCAGCAACCCCTGATTTACACCTGGTCTAATCACGGCACAATGTACAATGATCAACTGACCATAACAGCTTTGGAGTGTGGAGGAAACTGGAGCTCCTGGAGAAAGCCACTGTTACGGGAAGAAGATACAAACTCCATACAGGCAGTGGTGGGAATTGAACCCCCGATCGCCTGTACTGTCAAGGGTTGTGCTCACCAATATGCTATCGCTTTTAACCTACTCCAAGAACAATCTTGGGGGCCAGTGGTGTAGTGGTATCTGCACTGGACTTGGAGGTGAACAGTCCTGGGTTTGAATCTGGCCAGCACCTTACACACTTTCCGCCTGTGCTGGGTTGAGCCTTGAGCTAGAATCTCTGCCTCAGACAAAAGCGCTAAGGAAACGGCAAAGTTGCCACCTGATGCGCCAAATGGCAGAATGAAACAACAACATAAACAATCAAACCCTTCCCTTTCACATAGCCTTCCATTTTTCTATCATCCATGTGCGTATCCAAGAGTCTCTTAAACATCCCTAATGTATCTGCCTCTATCACCACCCCTGGCAGTGGATTCCACACACCCACCACTCTCTGTGTAAAAACCTACCTCTGACGTCTCCTTTCATACTTTTCTCCAATCACACTAAAATTATGCCTCCTCGTATTAGGCATTTCCACCCCGGGAACAAGTCTTTGACAGTCCACTCGATCTGTGCCTCTTATCATCTTGTACACGCCTATCAAGTCACTTCTCCTCCTCCCTCACTCCAAAGGGAAAAGCCTGAGCTCGCTCAACCTGTTCTCATGAGAGATTATTGCTGTAGTTATTACCACCATGTACATCGTTTTCTCTGTGAGTGAGGAATTTAATTTAACTGCACCCAGTTGTGTATGAAAATAAACATCTGAATCTGAAAGGAATCTGTGGGAACCTGATTATCCCATGGATTATCTCAAAGTTCAAATTAAACTTATTATCAAAATACATACATGTCACCTTATTAGCCCGAGATTCATTTTCTTGCAGGCATACTCAGTAAATACAAAGAAATACAATAGAATCAATGAAAAACCACACACAGAGAAACAATTTGTGTGCAAAAGACAACAAGCTGTGTAAATACAATAGACAATATATTAATAATAATAAATAAGTATGCTATAAATATTGAGAACATGAGTTGTAGAGTCCTTAAAATTGAGTCCATAGGTATGGGAACAGTTCAGTGATGGGGTGAGTGAAGTTGAGTAAAGTTATCTCTCTGGTTCAAGAGCCTGATGGTTGAGGGGTAATAACTGTTCCTGAACCTGGTGGTGTGGGTCCTGTACCTTCCTGATGGCAGCAGCAGGAAGAGAGCATGGCCTGGATGATGTGGGTTACTGATGATGGATGTTGCTTTCCTGCAACAACGCTCCGTGTTGATGTGCTCAGTGCTGGGGTGGGTTTTATCAAAGATGGACTGGGTTGTATCCACAACTTTCAGTAGTTATTTTCTGTTCAAGGGGTTTGGCGCCCCCAAACCACACTTTGATTATCTTGCCGCTTGCAACAAGCCAGTCTTCTTACAATGTGGGAGGAGGCGAGGTTGTTCTGCAGACTGTGTGCTGGGTAAGGCGTGGGGTGACCGTGAAGGTTATCTGCGGATTTACACACTAAAGGTGTGAAGTGATCATTTCTGTGCAGACTGTTCAAGTTTATTAGCGTCTGACTGTACATATGTACAACTAAAAGAGATCATGTTCCCTATGACCATGGTGCACCCACAATACATATATCACACGTAAAAAGTTTCAAAGGCTCAAAAGTTCATTTAATATCAAAGCATGTTTCTGTATACAACTCTGAAATTTGTCTTCTCCAGATAGCCACGAAACAAAGTCCACGAAAGTCATTCAGAGAGAAACATCGAACCCCCCTAACCACGCACATACAAGTAAGAACAGCACCCCGATAATCAGCTCCCAAAACCCCACTCCCCCCACACAAAACGGAACATGAACATCGACTTTCAAAGTACGACTCCTCCCCTCACAGAACAATACCATAAGTCTGAAAAAGTCCACCGTCCATAAACACAATAGTCCATTCCTTAAACACAGAACCACGATACCATCCTCCGATATCAACAACATTCATTGAAAGAGAGGGACGCCACACGAGGCAGAGGCCTACCCGCCTGTCACAGTGAGCCACACAGTGATAGGCCGCTCACAGACTCCTCGGCAGTGATCAAAAGGAAAGCAGTTGGTGCTGAACTCTCGCTTGCCTTCCGTGTTTGACTCGATGTCTCAATCTTCCTCGACACTTTAATCAGCGATTAATGGATGCTTTAAATGGTGAAATGGAGTCGATTATCGAAGTTTCTTTGCATTGAGGTCGTATGAGTACGCACTCACTTCCCAGAATCTTCTCGTAGACGGCAAAGTGCTGCATCACTCAAACCATCTCCAAACTGTAAATCATAGGCTCTAACAGTCCCAGAAACACACTAAAGGAGAAAAACAGATGTAAGAGAAGTAAAAAAGACTTTTTTGTGAGGTACCTGGAAGACGTTGATTGAGAGAGTGTTGTATGCTGGCGCCATCTTGGCACACAGCACATAAAACAAAATGTAACCACAAATAAGTTAATAAAATGCAATTCAAAATGCATGTAGTGTAAACAGTAAACAGCTCGCTGTCCTGGTGACGAGACCTCAGTGGTGACAGGCTTTTCATTAGTCTCACAGTCTGAGGGAAGAAGCTGTTACTCAGTCTGACAGTCCCAGTCCTGATGCTCCTGTACCTCCTCGCTGATGGTAGCAATGAGAAGAGGGGTCTTCAGGCTCCTGTACCTCCTCGCTGATGGTAGCAATGAGAAGAGGGGTCTTCAGGCTCCTGTACCTCCTCGCTGATGGTAGCAATGAGAAGAGGGCGTGATGCTCTTTCATGATGGATGCCACTTTCTTGAGCCACTACCTTTTGAAGATGTCCTCCATGGTAGGGAGGCTCATCCCAGAATGGAGCTGGCTGATTCTACAGCACCGTGTAGTGGGAACAGTCTGCACTACAAGGCATGGCAGAGTCTACGGTTACACCAGTCTACGGTTACACCAGTTTACAGGCATTGAAAAATAATTACACCTGTTTTCAAACAGAAAGGATTTTGCAGATGCTGGAAATCGAGGGTAACACACACAAAATGCTGGAAGAACTCAGCAGGTCAGGCAGCAACTATGGAGGGGAATAAACAATTGAAATTTCAGAACGAGACTCTTCATCAGGACTGGAAAGGAAGGGGGAAGAAGCTAGATCCATTCTACATTCTGGGTCCCCTCTTACCCCTCTTCTTCTCCTCACCTGCATATCACCTCCTCCTAGTGCCCCTCCTCCTCCCTTTTCTCCCATGGTCCACCATTCCCTCCTATCAGATCCCCTCCTCTCCAGCCCTTTACGCTTTTTTATAGATTATGAGAACACTCAGTCCTCTTTTATTGTCATTTAGAAATGCATACACGCATTAAGAAATGATACAATGTTTCTCTGGAGTGATATCACAGAAAACAGGACAAACCAAAGACCAACACTGACAGAACCACATAATTATAACAGATAGTTACAGCAGTGCAAAACAATACCATAATTTGATAAAGAACAGACCATGGGCACGGTAAAAAAAAGTCTCAAAAGTCCCCGAGCCGATCAACTCCCGAGTCGCCGATAGCAGGCAGCAAAAGGGAGAAACTCCCTGCCATAAACCTCCAGGCACCGTCAACTTGCCGATGCCTTGGAAGCAGCCGACCCTGAATCCGTCCGTCCGAAAAATTCGAGCTTCTGACCAGCCTCTCCGATACAACCTCCCAAGTGCCATCCTCTGCCAAGCACCTTCGACCTCACCCCAGCCGCTGAAACAAGCAAAACCAAGGATTTCGGGGCCTTCTGCTCCGGAGATTCCGGTTACCACACAGTAGCAGCGGCAGCAAAGCGGGCACTTCAGAAGTTTTCCAGATGTTCCTCCGTACTCTCATGTCTGTCACCATCAAATCAGAATTGTGCCCGGTCCCCTACTTGACAGATTACAGACAACACCACCGAAGTGGCCCCGCACGCTGCGGTCGCGCCGCCATCTTCTCCTCCTGCAATAAGGACTGTTTTCCACCCGTCATCTGCAGCTTCCGCCGATTCCATCCCCCTTCCCCCACCCACCTGGTCTCACCTATCACTTTCTAATTTGTCCTCCTTCACCCTGCCCCACCTTCTTTCTGGTCCTGAGAAAGGGTCTCCCCCCAAAGCATTAATTTCCATTGGTGCTGCCCGACCTGCAGAGTGTTTCCTGCATTTTGTGTGTAGTGTGAGCAACCTCTTACGAGATGCTTCTCCCCACAGCCATTCATTTCCCAGAGAATGGGAAAGGGTTCAGAAACGCTGACGAGCTTGGCTGAATGTCAAGCCAGTAACATAAATCCATTTGTCAGATAGTGGGGTCCGCCCTGGATCAGTGTGTAACCAGCTCACTCTCTCCACAGGATCCCCAACCCTCTCTCTCTTTAACCTTTCCCATCCCTTCACATGCTTCTTTCTCTATCTATCTTTCACACTCTGACCAGAAGACCATAGGCATAGGAGCAGAGTTAGGCTATTCAGCCTATTGAGGGCTCCACCATTCCATCATGACTGATTTATTATCCCTCTCAACCCCATTCTCCTGCGTTCTCCCCGTAACCTTTGACATCCTGACTAATCAGGAACCAAACAACCTCCAAGTTAAATATACCCAGTTACCTGGCTACTGCATAGCAATCAACCCCACGAGGTCACTGCCCCCACCCCCCGACTAAAGAAATTCTTCCTCTTCTCTGTTCTAAATCGATATCCCTCTATTCTGAGGCTGTGCCCTCTGGTCCTACACTTCCCCACTATAGGAACCATCTTCTCCACATGCACTGTATCTAGGCCTTTTAATATTTGGTAGATTTCAATGAGATCCCCCCTCTTTCTTCCGAACTCCAGTGAGGGTAGGCCCAGAGCCATCAAAATGCTCCTCATACTTTAACCCTTTCAATCCTGGAATCATCCTCATGAACTTGCTCTGGACCTCTCCAGTGACAATGCATCCTTTCTCAGGAAGGAGCGCACAATATTCAGTGCGGTCTGATAAGTGCCATTGAAAGTCTCAGCATCACATCCTTACACTCTGTATTCTGTATTCCCTCTCTAACTCTCTCCTCCAATGATTCTCCAATCACAGAATGTCTTTCACCTTTTTCTCTGTAACTCCCGAGTTCGAGTCTGAATCCAGGTATTCTCGGACAGTCTTGGGTTAAGACGGCTGCATATGTGGCTGGGTTGGAGAACTTGTTTTGCTGCTTGTTAGAACACAGGACAGCACAGGCCCTTTAGCCCACGCTGCTGTGCTGAACCATTAAATTAATAATCAAATGGCTAGCTAAGTACACAATGCCCATATCCTTCCATTTCCCTCACATCCATGTGCCTATCTAAACACCTCTTAAAAGTCCCTCATGTACCTGCCTCTACCACCACCCCAGGCAGCACGTTCCAGGCACCCACCACTCTCTGTGTAAAAAAAAAACCCTCACATCTCCCTTTGATATGACCCCTTCTCACCTTCAATGCATACCTTGTGGTATTAGACATTTCAATCCTGGGGAAAAGATACCGTCTGTCTACTCTATCCATGTAATCTCCCGTAATCTTATAAACCCCTATCAGATCTCCCCTCAGTCTCCACCGCTCCAGAGAAAACAACCCATGTTTGTCCAAACTCTCATTATAACACACGCCCTCTAATCCAGGCAGCATCCTGGTAAACCTCTCCTGTACCCTCTCCAAAGCCGCAACATCCTTCTTATCGTGAGGAAACTAGATCTGTATACAGTACTCCAGATGCATTTTATAAAGCTGGAACATACAGTAGCTTCCTGACTTTTGAACTGAGTGCCTTAACCAGTAAAGGGAAACATGCCATTTGCCTACTTGACCACCCTGTCAAACTGTGTCACCACTTTCACAGAGCTATGAACTAGGGCTCCAAGATCCCTCTGCTCACCAACACTGGAAAGTGTTGGTCTTGCCCTCAACAGTGTACTGTCTCTTTATATCATTGTACTCTGTATCCTTGTGTCCTGTGTTGTTCTGCTGAACACTGTGGACATGTGATGTTTGCACCTTAATGCGTGGCCACACTTAGGTTGTGTTCATTGTTGACACAAGTGATGCTTTAGAACAGAGGGATCTAGGAATAATGGTGCATAGTTCCCTGAAGATGGAATCTCATGTGGATAGGGTGGTGAAGAAAGCTTTTGGTTTGCTGGCCTTTATTAATCAGACCATCGAGTATAGGAGTTGGTTTGTAATGTTGAATTTGTATAAGGCATTGGTAAGGCCAAATCTGGAGTATTGTGTACAGTTCTGGTCACCGAATTATAGGAAAGATGTCAATAAAATTGAGAGAGTACAGAGGAGATTTACTAAAATATTGCCTGGGTTTCATCCCCTAAGTTATAGAGAAAGGTTGAACAAGTTAGGTCTTTATTCTTTGGAGCGTAGGAGTTTGAGGGGGGACTTGATAGAGGTGTTTAAAATTATGAGGGGGATTGATAGAGTTGACGTGGTTAGACTTTTTCCATTGAGAGTGGGGAAGATTCAAACAAGAGGACATGGGTTGAGAATTAGAGGACAAAAGTTTAGGGGTAACATGAGGGGGAACTTCTTTACTCAGAGAGTGGTAGCTGTGTGGAACGAGCTTCCAGCAGAAGTGGTTGCGGCAGGTTCGATGTTGTCGTTTAAAGTTAAATTGGACAGCTATATGGACAAAAAGGAATGTAGTGTTATGAGCTGAGTGCAGGTCGATAGGTCCAGGATAGGGTAAGAGCTTGGCACGGACTAGAAGGGCCGAGATAGCCTGTTTCCGTGCTGTAATTGTTATATGGTTATATGTATTTCACTGTATGCCTGATAAACAACCTTAAATCGTGAATCCTGAACTGCGAATAATTCCCTTAATCTCACTACCTTTCCCTATCTATCTCTCAAAACATGGAATGGGAGCACATCCACAAAAAAAGCAGCATCCGTCACCAAGGAGCCCCAGTCCAGGTCACGCCCTCTCCCCACTGCTGCCGCCAGGAAGCAGGTACAGGAGCCTTAGGTCCCACACCACCAGGCTGAGTAACAGTTATTACCCCTCAATCGTCAGATTCCTGAACCAGTGGGGATAACTTC
This sequence comes from Mobula birostris, assembly GCF_030028105.1. NCBI lineage: Eukaryota > Metazoa > Chordata > Chondrichthyes > Myliobatiformes > Myliobatidae > Mobula > Mobula birostris. The sequence goes on from NC_092376.1 coordinate 175,202,956, forward strand.
GCTTGCCCCAGCACTGAACCGATTCCGCAACCTATGGACTCTACAACTTACGTTCTCAGTATTGCTATCTATCTATCTATCTATATCTCTCTCTCTCTGTCTATCTGTCCATCTATCTATCTATCTCTCTATCTATCCATCTCTATCTATCTCTTTATCTATCTATCTACTTTAGTTGGTAATTTGCCTTCTTTTGCACATTGGTTGTTTGTCAGGCTTTGTTTGTATGTATTTTTTCATCGATTCTATTGTATTTCTCTGTCCTGAGAATGCCTACAAGAAAATGACCGTCAGGGTAGCAATGGTAACATAAGCACATTTCGGTAATAAATTTCGTTTGAACTTTGCACAGTATGTACAGCAACAGCCCCTTCAGTGCTCTAGTTCTGGACCAAACACGGTGCTAAATACCACAAAATCACTTCTGCCTGCGCAGTGACATAAATCCAGCCACGAGTTCGAGCATCAAGCTCCCCAGTACCCTATCATCAGGAGAGTCTGGAAATTGTCCAGGCCCTGATATCCTCTGCCTGATGGGCTGTTTAACAGTGGATCCCAGTGCTGTCATCCTCTTGATTTCAATGGGTTGTGATGGAACACACCATTTAAACAGAAAAGATTGCCTCAAAATGAATAGCAGCAGCACTCCTGTCCCATTACTGTCATCTGCATCGTTACACCAGGGCTGGAGTGGGAGGCAGCTGACAACACCCAACACACACTCACACACAGCTCACAACGGGCACCCAGGGGTGCCCGCACAGGCAACCACACAGCTGTAGCCAGTGCGCTGCGAGCCCTCTGGAGTGGCAGAGCCGGTAGTGCAGCGGTGAGCATAAATAACCATTTACAACGCCAGCTGCAAAATCGGTCCTGTTGCTGTCTGCAAGGAGTTTGTAAGTTCTCCCGGCGTCTGCGCGGATTTCCTCTGGGTGTTCCAGTGTCGAGATCATGAGAGATATGATAGAGATTAGATTTACTTGTCACAGCTTCATCGAAACTTACAGTGAAATGCGTTGTAAAGAACAAATCCAAATCAGCAAGGATTGCTCTGGGGGCAGCCATGCTTCCAGCAGCAGCTCACCAATCCATATGTCTTTAAAATGTGGGAGGAAACACACATGGTCACAGGGAGAGCGTACAAACTCCTTATTGACAGTGGCAGTAATTGAACCCCAATCAGTGGTTGCTGTAAAGTGATTGCGTTAACCGCTATGCTAGAGTGCCACTTTGCTTCCTTGTAAATACGGGTCAGGGTTAATGAGTTATGGACGTGTTATGTCGGCACTGGAAGCGTGGAGACACTTGTGGGCTGCCCCCAGCACATCCTCGGACTGCATCGGGTGTTGATGTAAACGGTGCATTTCACTGTATGCTTCGATGACCCGATGTACATGTGATATATAAAGCTAATCTTTAAAAATTGTTGGTGAAGATGGGTGGTGTGGTCATGATAGACCTTTAACTGTGATTCTGCTGACACTTCCCTGAACTATCCACAGCCGTCAAAAGACTCACCGTTTTCACAGGCACCCTCTCTCCCCGCCTCCCCTCAAAGATCAGATTTCGCAGCTCGTAGAGAAATAAACACCCAAAAACATGAAGTCGTCGGTGAAAAGCAGGACTTTATCGAGGATCCAGCCCGAGCTTAAGGATTTATCTATGGTGTTTCATCAGAGCTGAGTAAAAAAGTATCTCACTCGCTCACTGAACAAAGAGGGTGTAATATTTTCTGTCAGAGCCATGATGTGTGTGTGTAAAATCCCACCCACTCACTCTCTCTCCCTGTCTGTTTAACCCTCCAATACCACACTGTAAACCACACTAACCCTCCAATACCACACTGTACACCCGATTAACCCTCCAATACCACACTGTACACCCCATTAACCCTCCAATACCACACTGTAAACCACACTAACCCTCCAATACCACACTGTACACCCGATTAACCCTCCAATACCACACTGTACACCCGATTAACCCTCCAATATCACACTGTACACCCCATTAACCCTCCAATACCACACTGTAAACCACACTAACCCTCCAATACCACACTGTACATCCGATTAACCCTCCAATACCACACTGTACACCTCATTAACCCTCCAATACCACACTGTAAACCACACTAACCCTCCAATACCACACTGTACACCCGATTAACCCTCCAATACCACACTGTACACCCCATTAACCCTCCAATACCACACTGTAAACCACATTAACCCTCCAATATCACACTGTACACCCCATTAACCCTCCAATACCACACTGTAAACCACACTAACCCTCCAATACCACACTGTACACCCCATTAACCCTCCAATACCACACTGTACACCCCATTAACCCTCCAATACCACACTGTAAACCACACTAACCCTCCTATACCACACTGTACACCCGATTAACCCTCCAATACCACACTGTACACCCCATTAACCCTCCAATACCACACTGTACACCCCATTAACCCTCCAATACCACACTGTAAACCACACTAACCCTCCAATACCACACTGTACACCCGATTAACCCTCCAATACCACACTGTAAACCACATTAACCCTCCAATACCACACTGTACACCCCATTAACCCTCCAATACCACACTGTACACCCGATTAACCCTCCAATACCACACTGTACACCCGATTAACCCTCCAATACCACACTGTACACCCCATTAACCCTCCAATACCACACTGTAAACCACATTAACCCTCCAATACCACACTGTACACCCCATTAACCCTCCAATACCACACTGTAAACCACACTAACCCTCCAATACCACACTGTACACCCCATTAACCCTCCAATACCACACTGTACACCCCATTAACCCTCCAATACCACACTGTACACCCAATTAACCCTCCAATACCACACTGTACACCCCATTAACCCTCCAATACCACACTGTAAACCACACTAACCCTCCAATACCACACTGTACATCCGATTAACCCTCCAATACCACACTGTACACCCCATTAACCCTCCAATACCACACTGTAAACCACACTAACCCTCCAATACCACACTGTACAGCCGATTAACCCTCCAATACCACACTGTACACCCCATTAACCCTCCAATACCACACTGTAAACCACACTAACCCTCCAATACCACACTGTACACCTGATTAACCCTCCAATACCACACTGTACACCCCATTAACCCTCCAATACCACACTGTAAACCACACTAACCCTCCAATACCACACTGTACACCCGATTAACCCTCCAATACCACACTGTAAACCACATTAACCCTCCAATACCACACTGTACATCCGATTAACCCTCCAATACCACACTGTACACCCCATTAACCCTCCAATACCACACTGTAAACCACATTAACCCTCCAATACCACACTGTACACCCGATTAACCCTCCAATACCACACTGTACACCCCATTAACCCTCCAATACCACACTGTAAACCACACTAACCCTCCAATACCACACTGTACACCCGATTAACCCTCCAATACCACACTGTACACCCCATTAACCCTCCAATACCACACTGTAAACCACATTAACCCTCCAATACCACACTGTAAACCACACTAACCCTCCAATACCACACTGTACACCCGATTAACCCTCCAATACCACACTGTACACCCCATTAACCCTCCAATACCACACTGTACATCCGATTAACCCTCCAATACCACACTGTAAACCACACTAACCCTCCAATACCACACTGTACACCCCATTAACCCTCCAATACCACACTGTAAACCACACTAACCCTCCTATACCACACTGTACACCCGATTAACCCTCCAATACCACACTGTACACCCCATTAACCCTCCAATACCACACTGTAAACCACACTAACCCTCCAATACCACACTGTAAACCACATTAACCCTCCAATACCACACTGTACACCCGATTAACCCTCCAATACCACACTGTACACCCCATTAACCCTCCAATACCACACTGTAAACCACACTAACCCTCCAATACCACACTGTACACCCGATTAACCCTCCAATACCACACTGTACACCCGATTAACCCTCCAATACCACACTGTACACCCCATTAACCCTCCAATACCACACTGTAAACCACATTAACCCTCCAATACCACACTGTACACCCAATTAACCCTCCAATACCACACTGTACACCCCATTAACCCTCCAATACCACACTGTAAACCACATTAACCCTCCAATATCACACTGTAAACCCCATTAACCCTCCAATACCACACTGTACACCCCATTAACCCTCCAATACCACACTGTAAACCACACTAACCCTCCAATACCACACTGTACACCCGATTAACCCTCCAATACCACACTGTACACCCCATTAACCCTCCAATACCACACTGTAAACCACATTAACCCTCCAATACCACACTGTACACCCCATTAACCCTCCAATACCACACTGTACACTCCATTAACCCTCCAATACCACACTGTAAACCACATTAACCCTCCAATACCACACTGTACACCCCATTAACCCTCCAATATCACACTGTACACCCCATTAACCCTCCAATATCACACTGTAAACCACATTAACCCTCCAATACCACACTATGCACCCCATTAACCCTCCAATACCACACTGTAAACCACATTAACCCTCCAATACCACACCGTACACTACATTAACTCTCCAATATCACACTGTACACCCCATTAACCCTCCAATACCACACTGTAAGCCACATTAACCCTCCAATACCACACTGTACACCCAATTAACCCTCCAACACCACACCGTACACCACATTAACCCTCCAATACCACACTGTAAACCACATTAACCCTCCAATACCACACCGTACACCACATTAACTCTCCAATATCACACTGTACACCCCATTAACCCTCCAATACCACACTGTAAACCACATTAACCCTCCAATACCACACTGTACACCCCATTAACCCTCCAATACCACACTGTAAACCACATTAACCCTCCAATACCACACTGTACACCCCATTAACCCTCCAATACCACACTGTACACCCGATTAACCCTCCAATACCACACTGTAAACCACATTAACCCTCCAATACCACACTGTACACCCGATTAACCCTCCAATACCACACTGTAAACCACATTAACCCTCCAATACCACACTGTACTCCCCATTAACCCTCCAATACCACACTGTACACCCGATTAACCCTCCAATACCACACTGTACATCCGATTAACCCTCCAATACCACACTGTACACCTCATTAACCCTCCAATACCACACTGTAAACCACATTAACCCTCCAATACCACACTGTACACCCCATTAACCCTCCAATACCACACTGTACACCCCATTAACCCTCCAATACCACACTGTAAACCACATTAACCCTCCAATATCACACTGTACACCCCATTAACCCTCCAATACCACACTGTAAACCACATTAACCCTCCAATACCACACTGTACACCCCATTAACCCTCCAATACCACACTGTAAACCACACTAACCCTCCAATACCACACTGTACACCCGATTAACCCTCCAATACCACACTGTACACCCCATTAACCCTCCAATACCACACTGTAAACCACACTAACCCTCCAATACCACACTGTACACCCGATTAACCCTCCAATACCACACTGTACACCCCATTAACCCTCCAATACCACACTGTAAACCACATTAACCCTCCAATACCACACTGTACACCCCATGAACCCTCCAATACCACACTGTACACCCCATTAACCCTCCAATACCACACTGTAAACCACATTAACCCTCCAATACCACACTGTACACCCCATTAACCCTCCAATATCACACTGTACACCCCATTAACCCTCCAATATCACACTGTAAACCACATTAACCCTCCAATACCACACTATACACCCCATTAACCCTCCAATACCACACTGTAAACCACATTAACCCTCCAATACCACACTGTACACCCAATTAACCCTCCAACACCACACCGTACACCACATTAACCCTCCAATACCACACTGTAAACCACATTAACCCTCCAATACCACACCGTACACCACATTAACTCTCCAATATCACCCTGTACACCCCATTAACCCTCCAATACCACACTGTAAACCACACTAACCCTCCAATACCACACTGTACACCCGATTAACCCTCCAATATCACACTGTAAACCACATTAACCCTCCAATACCACACTATACACCCCATTAACCCTCCAATACCACACTGTAAACCACATTAACCCTCCAATACCACACTGTACACCCAATTAACCCTCCAACACCACACCGTACACCACATTAACCCTCCAATACCACACTGTAAACCACATTAACCCTCCAATACCACACCGTACACCACATTAACTCTCCAATATCACCCTGTACACCCCATTAACCCTCCAATACCACACTGTAAACCACACTAACCCTCCAATACCACACTGTACACCCGATTAACCCTCCAATACCACACTGTACATCCGATTAACCCTCCAATACCACACTGTACACCTCATTAACCCTCCAATACCACACTGTAAACCACATTAACCCTCCAATACCACACTGTACACCCCATTAACCCTCCAATACCACACTGTACACCCCATTAACCCTCCAATACCACACTGTAAACCACATTAACCCTCCAATACCACACTGTACACCCCATTAACCCTCCAATATCACACTGTACACCCCATTAACCCTCCAATATCACACTGTAAACCACATTAACCCTCCAATACCACACTGTAAACCACACTAACCCTCCAATACCACACTGTACATCCGATTAACCCTCCAATACCACACTGTACTCCCCATTAACCCTCCAATACCACACTGTAAACCACATTAACCCTCCAATACCACACCGTACACCACATTAACTCTCCAATATCACACTGTACACCCGATTAACCCTCCAATACCACACTGTAAACCACATAAACCCTCCAATACCACACTGTACACCCGATTAACCCTCCAACACCACACCGTACACCACATTAACCCTCCAATACCACACTGTAAACCACATTAACCCTCCAATATCACACTGTACACCCCATTAACCCTCCAATACCACACTGTACACCCAATTAACCCTGTAACACCACACCGTACACCACATTAACCCTCCAATACCACACTGTAAACCACATTAACCCTCCAATATCACACTGTACACCCCATTAACCCTCCAATACCACACTGTACACCCCATTAACCCTCCAATACCACACTGTACACCCCATTAACCCTCCAATACCACACTGTAAACCACATTAACCCTCCAATACCACACTGTACACCCGATTAACCCTCCAATACCACACTGTACACCCCATTAACCCTCCAATACCACACTGTAAACCACATTAACCCTCCAATACCACACTATACACCACATTAACTCTCCAATACCACACTGTAAACCACATTAACCCTCCAATACCACACTGTAAACCACATTAACCCTCCAATATCACACTGTACACCCGATTAACCCTCCAATACCACACTGTACACCCCATTAACCCTCCAATACCACACTGTAAACCACATTAACCCTCCAATATCACACTGTACACCACATTAACCCTCCAATACCACACTGTACACCCCATTAACCCTCCAATACCACACTATACACCCCATTAACCCTCCAATACCACACTGTAAACCACATTAACCCTCCAATACCACACTGTACACCCCATTAACCCTCCAATATCAGACTGTACACCCCATTAACCCTCCAATACCACACTGTAAACCACATTAACCCTCCAATATCACACTGTAAACCACATTAACCCTCCAATATCACACTGTACACCCGATTAACCCTCCAATACCACACTGTACACCCCATTAACCCTCCAATACCACACTGTAAACCACATAAACCCTCCAATATCACACTGTACAGCACATTAACCCTCCAATACCACACTGTACACCACATTAACCCTCCAATACCACACTGTACACCCCATTAACCCTCCAATACCACACTATACACCCCATTAACCCTCCAATACCACACTGTAAACCACATTAACCCTCCAATACCACACTATACACCCCATTAACCCCATTATGTTTTGGGATGAGGACGAATTGTACAAAAGGGACGGGTTGCACCTTAATAAGCGGGGCCCCAGCATTCTGGCAGGCAGGTTTGCCTCTGCAACATGGGTGTGTTTAAACTAAGTAGTGGGGGGGAGGGGACGAACTGGAAACATAAGGATGGAGACAAAGGGAAGTGAGAATAAGAAAAGTTAAGAAAGACAGCAGAATCAACAGAGTAGAAAACTCAAGAAGGGATAGTACAGTATGGCCAAGTGAAATAGGAATTGATATGGGAGGTGAGGGGGGTAATGAATTAAAAGTATTATATATGAATGCACGGAGTATAAGAAATAAAGTGGATGGGCTTGAGGCACAGTTGGAAATTGGTAAGTATGATGTTGTGGGAATAACAGAGACATGGCTTCAAGTGGACAGGGCCTGGGAAATGAATATTCAAGGGTATATGTCCTATCGAAAGGACAGACTGATGGGCAGAGGGTGGGGTGGCTCTGTTGGTGAGGAATGATATTCAGTCCCTTGCGAGGGGGGACGTAGAATCAGGAGACGTAGAGTCAGTATGGATAGAACTGAGAAATTCTAAGGGTAGAAAGACCCTAATGGGAGTTATCTACAGGCCCCAAAACAGTAGACTGGATGTAGGGTGTAAGTTGAATCAAGAGTTAAAATTGGCATGCAGCAAAGGTAACGCTACAGTTGTTATGGGGGACTTCAACATGAAGGTAGACTGGAGGAATCAGGTTGGTGCTGGACCCCAAGAAAGGGAGCTTGTGGAGTCCCTCCGAGATGGATTCTTAGAACAGCTTGTACTGGAGCCTACCAGAGAGAACACAATTCTAGATTTAGTGTTGTGCAATGAACCGGATTTGATCAGGGACCTCGAGGTAAAGGAGCCATTAGGAGGTAGTGATCATAATATGATAAGTTTTAATCTACAATTTGAGAGGGAGAAGGGAAACTCGGAAGTGTCAGTATTACAGTTGAACAAAGGGAACTATGGTGCTATGAGGGAGGAGCTGGCCAAAGTTCAATGAATCAATACCCTAGCAGGGATGACAGTGGAACAGCAATGGCAAGTGTTTCTGGGAATAATGCGGAAGGTGCAGGATCAGTTTGCTCCAAAGAGGAAGAAAGATCCTAAGGGGAGTAAGGGGAGGCCGTGGCTGACAAGGGAAGTAATGGACAGTATAAAAATAAAAGAGAAGTATAACATAGCAAAGACGAGTGGGAAGCCGGAGGATTGGCAAACTTTTAAAGAGCAACAGAAGATAACTAAAAAGGCAATACACAGAGAAAAAATGGGGTACGAAGGTATACTAGCCAAGAATATAAAGGAGGATAGTAAAAGCTTCTTTAGGTATGTGAAAAGGAAAAAAGTAGTTAAGACCAAAATTGGGCCCTTGAAGACAGAAGCGGGTGAATTTATTATAGAAACATAGAAACATAGAAAATAGGTGCAGGAGTAGGCCATTCGGCCCTTCGAGCCTGCACCGCCATTTATTATGATCATGGCTGATCATCCAACTCAGAACACCGCCCCAGCCTTCCCTCCATACCCCCTGACCCCCGTAGCCACAAGGGCCATATCTAGCTCCCTCTTAAATATAGCCAATGAACTGGCCTCAACTGTTACCTGTGGCAGAGAATTCCACAGATTCACCACTCTCTGTGTGAAGAAGTTTTTCCTAATCTCGGTCCTAAAAGGCTTCCCCTCTATCCTCAAACTCTGACCCCTCGTTCTGGACTTCCCCAACATCAGGAACAATCTTCCTGCATCTAGCCTGTCCAATCCCTTTAGGATCTTATACGTTTCAATCAGATCCCCCCTCAATCTTCTAAATTCCAACGAGTACAAGCCCAGTTCATCCAGTCTTTCTTCATATGAAAGTCCTGCCATCCCAGGAATCAATCTGGTGAACCTTCTCTGTACTCCCTCTATGGCAAGGATGTCTTTCCTCAGATTAGGGGACCAAAACCGCACACAATACTCCAGGTGTGGTCTCACCAAGGCCTTGTACAACTGCAGTAGTACCTCCCTGCTCCTGTACTCAAATCCTCTCGCTATAAATGCCAGCATACCATTCGCCTTTTCACCGCCTGCTGTACCTGCATGCCCACTTTCAATGACTGGTGTATAATGACACCCAGGTCTCGCTGCACCTCCCCTTTTCCTAATCGGCCACCATTCAGATAATAATCTGTATGGAGAGCAAGGAAATGGCAGACGAGTTGAACAGATGCTTTGGATCTGTCTTCACTAGGGAAGACACAAACAATCTCCCAGATGTAATAGTGGCCAAAAGACCTAGGGGAATGGATGAATTGAAGGAAATTTATATTAGGCAGGAAATGGTGTTGGATAGGCTGTTGGGTCTGAAGGCTGATATGTCCCCGGGACCTGATGGTCTTCATCCCAGGGTACTTAAGGAGGTGGCTTTAGAAATCGTGGACGCATTGGTAATCATTTTCCAATGTTCTATAGATTCAGGATCAGTTCCTGTGGATTGGAGGGTGGCTAATGTTGTCTCTCTCTTCAAGAAGGGAGGAACAGGGAAAACAAGGAATTATAGACCGGTTAGCCTGACGTCGGTGGTGGGAAAGATGCTGGAGTCAATTATAAAAGATGAAATTACGACACATCTGGATAGTAGTAACAGGATTGGTCCGAGTCAGCATGGATTTACGAAGGGGAAATCGTGCTTGACTAATCTTCTGGAATTTTTTGAGGTTGTAACTATGAAAATGGACAAGGGAGAGCCAGTGGATGTAGTGTACCTGAACTTTCAGAAAGCCTTTGATAAAGTCCCACATAGGAGATTAGTGGGCAAAATTAGGGCACATGGTATTGGGGGCAGAGTACTGACCTGGATTGAAAACTGACATGGACAGAAAACAAAGAGTAGCGATTAACACGTCCCTTTCGGAATGGCAGGTGGTGACCTGTGGGGTACTGCAGGGTTCAGTGCTGGGACCGCAGCTGTTTACAATATATATTAATGATTTAGATGAGGGAATTAAAAGTAACATTAGCAAATTTGCCGATGACACAAAGCTGGGTGGCAGTGTGAAATGTGAGGAGGATGTTATGAGAATGCAGGGTGACTTGGACGGGCTGGGTGAGTGGGCAGACGCATGGCAGATGCAGTTTAATGTGGATAAATGTGAGGTTATGCACTTTGGTGGTAAGAATGGGAAGGCAGATTATTATCTAAATGGAGTCAAGTTAGGAAAAGGGGAAGCACAACGAGATCTAGGTGTTCTTGTACATCAGTCACTGAAAGCAAGCATGCAAGTACAGCAGGCAGAGAAGAAAGCTTATGGCATGCTGGCCTTCATAACAAGGGGAATTGAGTATAAGAGCAAAGAGGTCCTTTTGCAGCTGTACAGGGCTCTGGTGAGACCACACCTGGAGTACTGTGTGCAGTTTTGGTCTCCAAATTTGAGGAAGGACTTTCTTGCTATTGAGGGAGTGCAGCGTAGGTTCATAACGTTAATTCCCAGGATGGCGGGACTGTCATATGTCGAAAGACTGGAGCAACTGAGCTTGTATACTCTGGAATTTAGAAGGCTGAGAGGGGATCTTATTGAAACATATAAGATTATTAAGGGATTGGACACACTGGAGGCAGGAAGCATGTTCCCACTGACGGGTGAGTCCAGAACCAGAGGCCACAGTTTAAGAATAAGGGGTAGGCCATTTAGAACGGAGTTGAGGAAAAACTTTTTCACCCAGAGAGTGGTGGATGTATGGAATGCTCTGCCCCAGAAGGCAGTGGAGGCCAAGTCTCTGGATGCTTTCAAAAAAGAGATGGATAAAGCTCTTAAAGATAGTGGAATCAAAGGTTATGGGGATAAGGCAGAAACTGGATACTGATTGTGGATGATCAGCCATGATCACAGTGAATGGCGGTGCTGGTTCGAAGGGCTGAATGGCCTACTCCTGCACCTATTGTTTAACCCTCCAATACCACACTGCACACCCCATTAACCCTCCAATACCACACTGCACACCCCATTAACCCTCCAATACCACACTGTAAACCACACTAACCCTCCAATACCACACTGTACACCCCATTAACCCTCCAATACCACACATTGTACACCCCATTAACCCTCCAATACCACACTGTACACCCCATTAACCCTCCAATACCACACTGTACACCCCATTAACCCTCCAATACCACACTGTACACCCCATTAACCCTCCAATATCACACTGTACACCCCATTAACCCTCCAATACCACACTGTAAACCACACTAACCCTCCAATACCACACTGTACACCCCATTAACCCTCCAATACCACACTGTACACCCCATTAACCCTCCAATACCACACTGTACACCCCATTAACCCTCCAATACCACCCTATACACCACATTAACCCTCCAATACCACACTGTACACCACATTAACCCTCCAATACCACACTGTACACCCCATTAACCCTCCAATACCACACTGTACACCCGATTAACCCTCCAATACCACACTGTACACCCCATTAACCCTCCAATACCACACTGTAAACCACATTAACCCTCCAATACCACACTGTACACCACATTAACTCTCCAATACCACACTGTAAACCACATTAACCCTCCAATACCACACTATACACCACATTAACCCTCCAATACCACACTGTACACCCCATTAACCCTCCAATACCACACTGTAAACCACACTAACCCTCCAATACCACACTGTACACCCGATTAACCCTCCAATACCACACTGTACACCCGATTAACCCTCCAATATCACACTGTACACCCCATTAACCCTCCAATACCACACTGTAAACCACATTAACCCTCCAATACCACACTGTACACCCGATTAACCCTCCAATACCACACTGTACACCCCATTAACCCTCCAATACCACACTGTACACCCCATTAACCCTCCAATACCACACTGTAAACCACACTAACCCTCCAATACCACACTGTACACCCGATTAACCCTCCAATATCACACTGCACACCCCATTAACCCTCCAATATAACACTGTACATCCCATTAACCCTCCAATACCACACTGTACACCCCATTAACCCTCCAATACCACACTGTAAACCACATTAACCCTCCAATACCACTGTACACCCGATTAACCCTCCAATACCACACATTGTACACCACATTAACTCTCCAATATCACACTGCACACCACATTAACCCTCCAATATAACACTGTACATCCCATTAACCCTCCAATATCACCCTGCACACCACATTAACCCTCCAATACCACACTGTACATCCCATTAACCCTCCAATACCACACATTGTACACCACATTAACTCTCCAATATCACACTGCACAACACATTAACCCTCCAATACCACACCGTACACCCCATTAACCCTCCAATACCACACTGTAAACCACACTAACCCTCCAATATAACACTGTACACCCCATTAACCCTCCAATACCACACCATACACCACATTAACCCTCCAATATCACACTGTACATGCTCAAGATGGCACTGTGTACAGCAGCTGTGTTGCGAGCTCCTTACCAACTTTACAGTGTACTGCTAACTTCTGCAATTTCCTTCGCATTTCTTGTTCAAGAAGCTGATAGTCACATCAGATATGATCGACTGACTTGGGAACATCGTGAAGACAGCATTTACCCACAATATGCCGCCAGCTGAGAACCCCTGCTGATGTGATCCACTGAAGGCTCATTTACTACACTGTCGCTACCTCAGAAGCGGCGCTGGAGGCGAGGGAGAAGGGCCAGCGTCATGGTGAGGTTGAGACGGCGTGCGAATCGGCTACTGCTCCCTAGCACACTCCTGATAATCGTTCAGTCTCTGGACAACAAGCTGTGTGAACTGAGAGACAAAGTCTCCTTCAGCGGGAAATAAGAGAATGTAACAGTTTGTGCTTCGTGGAGACCTGGCTGATGGAGGAGATACCGGATCATACCATCGAGCCCTCTGGTTTCCCTGTGGACAGGTCAAAGACCCTCTCTGGGAAGAGTAAGGCAGGTGGGATCTGTTTCCTAGTCAATAGTGCTTGGTGCGACCCCTGGAATGTGCATGCGCTCAAATCTTTTTGTTCTCCAGATCTGAATACCTTGTGCTTCTGTGTAGACCTTTCTGGCTGCTGAGGGGGTTGACAGCTGTTATTATCAAAGCTGTGTATATTCTGCCGCAGGCTGATACTGACCTGGCTCTCACAGAACTGTACGAGACCATCGGCACCGTGCAGACTGCACACCCAGAGGCTGCCTTCATTGTCACCAGTGACTTTAATAGAGCGTCACTGTCTAAAGTCTCGCTGAAGTTTTGTCAACACATCCAGGTGAGCACATGGGGAGAAAGCATACTGGACCACTGCTACTCTCCCTTCCGCAATGCTTACAAAGTGCTCCTCCCCCTGCCATTTGAAAAATCGGATCACTCCTCCATCCTGCTTCTGCCAACGTACAAGCAGAAGCTGAAAGAAGAGGCAGCCATAGTTAAAACCATCCACTGTTGGTCTGACCAATCAGTCTCCATGCTACAGGACTGTTTTGATGACGTCAGCTGGGAAGTCTTTCATGAAGAGGATGTCTCCGAGCTCACGGAAGGGATCACGAACCTCACCTGGAAATGCATTGAGGATGTTGTCTCCAGAAACTGGTCAGGGTCTATCTAAAACAGAAACCCTGGATTAGCAGTTCTGTGTGAACAGCACTAATCACGTGAGAAAGAGCTTACGTTGCCAGTAATCAGCAGGAGCTCGAGAAATGCAGCTGCAATCTACGCAAAGTCATCAAGGCAGCGAAACGACAATAGAGGGACAAGATCCAGACACAACTCTCCACTGACAACACACACAGCTTATGGCAAGGTCTGCACACCATTGCAGACTTCAAAGCTAAACACAGTGGTGCAGCCAACATATCTGCCTCTCTCCCAGCTAAGCTAAATCTTTTTACGTTCGGTTCGATATCGCCAACATTGAGCCGTTGTGGAGAGCCGCCGACGGGACCTGCGCCTTGGTCATCTCTGAGGCTGAGGTACACAGGTATTTCCAAAGGGTGGACAGTGGCAAGGCTGCAATGACGCAATAGTCACCGCCTTTACACACTTGGAGAAGAAGGATGCTTATGTGAGAATGAGTTCTTGGACTACAGTTCAGCGTTCAACACCATACTTCCCTCCAGACTTGACAAGAAGCTCAGAGGCCTCGACTTTCACCCTGCCTTGTGCAGCTGGATCCTGGATTTCCTGTCAGATCGCCGGCAGGTGGTAAGAGTGGGCTCCCTCACCTCTGCCCCTCTGACCCTCAACACAGGTGCCCCTCAGGGCTGTGTCCAAAGCCCCCTCCTTTACTGTCTGTATACCCACGACTGTGTCGACACCCACAGCTCCAATCTGCTAATTAAATTTGCTGACGATACTACATTAATTGGCCTAATCTTGAATAATAACGAGGTAGCCTACAGAGAAGAAGTCATCACCCTGACACAGTGGTGTCAAGAAAACAACCTCTCCCTCAATGTCGCACAAACAAAGGAGCTGGTTGTGGATTACAGGAGGAATGGAGACAGGCTAACCCCTATTGACATCAATGGATCTGGGGTTGAGAGGGTGAACAGCTTTAAGTTCCTCGGCATCCACATCACCAAGGATCTCACGTGGTCTACATACCGGCTGTGTGGTGAAAAAAGCACAACAGCATCTCTTTCACCTCAGATGGTTGAAGAAGTTTGGCATGGGTCCCCAAATCCTAAGAACTTTCTACAGGAGCACAATTGAGAACATCCTGACTGGCTGCATCACTGCCTGGTATGGGAACTGTACTTCCCTCAATCGCAGGACTCTGCAGAGAGTGGTGCGGACAGCCCAGCACATCTGTAGATGTGAACTTGCCATGATTCGGGACATTTACGAAGACAGGTGCGAGAAAAGGGCCCGAAGAATCATTGGAAACACGAGTCACCCCAACCACAAACTGTTCCAGCTGCTACCATCCCAGCAACATTATTGCAGCATAACAACAGACTCTGGGACAGCTTCTTCCGCCAGGCCATCAGACCGTTTAATTCACGCTGATACAATTGTATTTCTATGTTATATTGACTGTTCTGTTGTACATAATATTATCATCATCATGGCTTGGCTTCGCAAACGAAGATTTAGGAAGGGGGCTGCCCATGTCTTCTGCAGGCTCGCTGGTGGCTGACGAGGCCAATACGGGACAGGCAGGTCCGGCCACAGCGGCTGCAAGGGAAATTCTGTTCTGGGTTTGGTGCTGCTGTGTCACGGTTCTTCCTCCTTCTCCTTTTGTCCTCAATGCCAGCTCTGTGTGCGTTCTCGAAGGAGGAGACAGACTGGTGAATGGTGTGTTGCCAGGCCTCGCGATCGGAGGCTAGATTAGACCACTGGTGATAGTCCATGTGACAGGCACCGAGGGATTTCTCCAGAGAGTCCTTGTACCTCTTCTTCGGTGCCCCTCTGTCACGGTGGCCAGTGGAGAGTTCGCCATACAGCACAATCTTGGGCAGGCGATGATCCTCCATCCTGGAGACGTGCCCTGCCCAGCACAGCTGGGTCTTCAACAGCACGGCCTCGATGCTGGTGACCTCCGCCTGTTCGAGGACTTCGATGTTGGTGATGAAGTCACTCCAGTGGATGTTGAGGATGGTGCGGAGGCAGCGCTGGTGGAAACGCTCAAGGAGTCGTAGGTGGTGACGGTAGGTGACCCACGACTTGGAGCCGTACAGGAGGGTGGTCAGTACAATGGCTCTGTACACGCTGATCTTTGTGCCTTTCTTCAAATGCTTGTTGTTCCAGACTCTTTGTACAGCCCGCTGAATGCTCTGTTTGCCCTTGCCAGTCTGTTGTCAATCTCTTTGTCGATCTTGGCATCTGACGAGATAATGCACCCCAGGTAGCTGAACTGGTGGACTGTCTTCAGCTCTACCTCACCGATGGTGATGTGTGAAGGGTGGTAATCTTCCTGAGGTGCAGGTTGATGGAGAACTTCTGTCTTCTTCAAGCTGGCTTCCAGTCCGAAGAGCTCAGCAGCCTCTGTGAAGCAGGATGTTATACGCTGCAGGGCTGCCTCTGTGGCAGCATCGTCTGCGAAGAGTAGCTCTTGGATAAGTTGCTCTAATGTCTTGGTGTGGGACTGTAGTCACCTCAGGTTGAACAGGCTGCCACCGGTGCGGTATCGGATGTAAACACCGTCCTCGTCATCAAGGTCTTCTGTGGCCCTTTCGAGCATCATGCTGAAGAAGATGGTGAAGAGAGTTGGCGCGAGGACGCAGCCTTGCTTTACTCCATTGCCTTTTGGGAAGGGTTCTGAGAGGTCGTTGTTGTGTCTGACTTGGCCACGCTGATCTTCACGTAACTGGATGACCATGCTGAGGAACTTGGGGGGCATCCCAGTCGTTCCATGATTTGCCACAGACCTTCCCTGCTCACGGTGTTGAACACTTTGGAAAAGGTCGACAAACGTTTCCAGACTCTCTTCAGCGCCAACCACATGGTCCATGACTCAGCAATTCACCACATCCCACAACAGCCAGAGAAAACAGAACTGGACAAGAGTCCAACCCTAGAAGAGACAGTCAAGGCCATAGAGCAGCTGAAAAGTGGCAAGGCAGCGGGAGTTGATGGAATCCCACCTGAGATTTGGAAGCATGGGGGCCCAGCGTTACACACCAAACTCCACGAGTTCTCCGTCGGCTGCTGGGAACAAGGTAAACGACCACAGGACCTCCGTGATGCAGTCATCATCGTCCTGTATAAGAACAAGGGGGAAAAGTCCGACTGCTCCAACTACCGGGCGATAACTCTGCTCTCTATCGTAGGAAAACTCCTCGCAAGAGTCCTCCTGAACAGATTAGTGCCCATCATTGCAGAAGAACAACTCCCAGAGAGCCAGTGTGGCTTCAGAGCCAACAGGAGCACCACCGACATGGTATTTGTTCTCAGGCAGCTCCAAGAGAAATGTAGGGAACAGAATAAGGGATTGTACATAATATTATAAACTACCATAAAATGCACATTGCACATTTAGACGGAGAAGTAAGGTAAAGATTTTATGTATGAAATCATGTATGTGAAGGTTGTAAGTAATAAATTCAATTCAATTCAACATCAACCCTCCAATACCACACTGTACACCACATTAACCCTTTGATGCCACACTGTACACCACATTAACCCTCCGATATCACACTGTGCACCATATTAACCCTTTGATGCCACCTGTACACCACATTAACCCTTTGATGCCACCTGTACACCACATTAACCCTTTGATGCCACACTGTACACCACATTAACCCTCCGATATCACACTGTACACCACATTAACCCTCTGATATCACTGTACACCACATTAACCCTTTGATGCCACACTGTACACCACATTAACCCTCCGACATCACACTGTACACCAGATTAACCCTTTGATGCCACCTGTACACCACATTAACCCTCCAATACCACACACTGTACACATCAACCCTCTGATATCATACTGTACACTGTTAACCCTCTGATACCATACTGTACACCACATTAACCCTCTGATACCACATTGTACTGCACATTAACCCTTTGATACCACACTGTACAGCACATTAACCCTCCGATATCACACCGCATACCACATTAACCCCCCAATACCACTCTGTACACCACATTCGACCCCAATACCATACTGTTTATGGTATTATTGAATTATTTTTTCCTGCTCATGGAAGTCTATGCTGGCTTTCTCGCCAACAACGCTGACCCCACTGCTGAAAGAGAAATGTGTCCAATACATATTGGGGGTTAAAATTTACAGGTAATATGCACTCACTCACTGAAGTGTAAGCTTTATAAATCACTGTTTATTATGCTGTTTACCTTGTCAATAGGTGCTGATATTTATGTATGCATACAGATTTTATTCCATTTCCCTCCCTAACCTCTAACTTTATACTTTATATCATTCTGTATAATTGTTGTTTTTTGTTGCATTTCATCCCGACCAGCACAACACAGCAATTCCCTGACACATGACAAAATACGTGGCGAATGAAGTCGATCTCTGATTCTCTATCTTGACAGAATCACGGGGTCAGATACAGGCCTTGCGGTCCGCAGCACCTGTTTACACCTCCTCCCATGCACACTCATCGGGTAATGGACGATACGGTTGTGCAGCGACCTGTGTTACCCTATCACAGCACCAGTGAGACGGATTCAATGCCCGTCACCATCTCTGCCGAGCTGGTACATCCTCCCTATGACCGTGTGGGCTTCCTCCGGGTGCTCCAATTTCCTCCCACAGTCCAAGGGCGTACAGGTTAGGGTTAACAAGCTGTGGACATACTACACTGGCTCCAGAAGTACATGGGCTAGGGCTGTGTTGGAGGAGAAGTGTTCACGTTTCTCTGTATACTTCAATGTTTCGATGCTCATGTGACAAATTTTTTTGAACATCTTTTTCTTTTATGATTTGCCTATTTAAGATGGACTCTTGACCTCACAATCTACCTTGTTATGACCTTACACCTGATTGTCTGCCTGCACTGCACTTTCTCTGTAACTGTGACACTTTATTTTGCATTCTGCTATTGTTTCCCCTTGTTCTACCTCAATGCACGGTGTAATGATCTGATCTGAATGAACAGTGTGCGAGACAAGTTTCTCCACTGTGACAATAATAGACTAGTTCCAATTCCAGTTCAAGTGTATCGATAATGTGATTACTGTTGTCATGAACATCTTACAGCGGTTGGTAAACTTCCATTTTCCATAAGACCATATGACCATAAGATATAAGAAGAAAATTAGGCCATTTGGCCCATCGATTCTGTTCTGCCATTTCATCATGGCTGATCCAATTCTCCTCCCAGCCCCATCTCCTGCCTTCTTCCCATGTCCCTTCAAACCCTAACCAATCAAGAATCTTAAGTATACATGTAGACTTGACCTCCACAGCTGCCTGGGACAAAGAATTCCACCGCTTCACCATTATCTAGCTAAAGGAATTCCTCCTCATCTCCATTCTGAAATGATGCCCCTCTTTCCTGAATCTACGTCCTCTGGTCTGAGACTTTTCTGCCAGAGGAATCATCCTCTGCAGTTCTTCAAAGCCTTTCACCATTCCATAGGTTTCACCGCTCACTCTTCTGAATTTCAGTGAATTCAGGCCCAGCGCCATCAAATGCTCTTCATATGACAAGCCATTCAATTCTGGAATCATTTATATGCACCTCCTTTGACCCCTCTCCAGTTTCAGCACATCCTTTCTAAGGTAAGAGGCTGAAACCTGCTCACAATACACCAAGTGAGACCTCAAAACAGACCCCTGTGGAACACCACTAGTAACTGGCAGCCAGCCAGAAAAGGCTCCCCTTGAAGAGTGGAGTGAAATTTGCAATTTTTAGTCAACTGGAACATTCAGTAATCTAGCGAATCTTAAAAAAATCATTACTCATGCCTCTACAATCTCATTAGCCACCTTTTTTAAGAACACAGAACATACTGGTACAAATCTACAATGCCATTATAGAGAGCATCTTCACTGCCATCATGAAAAACATCCATACCATCACACAGATTATCCGCACCGTCACACAGATTATCGTCACCCTCACACAGATCATCATCCTCACCATCACACAGATCATCCTCGCTGTCATATAGATCATCCTCACTGTCTCACAGATCATCATCACTGCCACGCAGATCATCCTCACCATCATGCAGATCATCCTCAACATCACACAGATCATCCATAACATCACACAAGTCATCCCCACCATTGCACAAATCACCCCCACCTTACACAGATCATTCTCAACATCACACAAATCATCCCCACCATTGCACAAATCATCCCCAGCTCACACAGATCATCAGCACCATCACAATCAGATGGATCATCCTCACCATCACACAGATCATAATCCTCACCATCACACAGATCATCCTCACCTTCACACAGAGCATCATCACCGTCTGACAGATCATCCTCACCATCACACAGATCATCAACATCAAACAGATCATTATCACTGACACACAGATCATCATCACCATCACACAGATCATCCTCGCCATCACACAGATCATCATCCTCACCATCACACTGATCATCCTCACCATCACAAAGATCATCATCACCGTCACACAGATCATCCTCACCATCACACAGATCATCCTCAACATCACACAAATCATCCCCACCATTGCACAAATCAACCCCATCTCACACAGATCATCCTCAACATCACACAAATCATCCCTACCATTGCACAAATCATCCCCACCTCACACAGATCATCAGTACCATCACACAGTTCACCATCACAATCAGACGGATCATCCTCACCATCACACAGATCATCCTCACCTTCACACGGATCATCCTCACCTTCACACAGATCATCATCACCGTCTGACAGATCATCCTCACCATCACACAGATCATCAACATCAAACAGATCATCGTCACTGACATACATATCACCATCACACAGATCATACACATCACACAGATCATGATCACCGTCACATATATCATTGTCCTCACTGTCACACAGATCATCATCACCATCACACAGATCATCCTCGCCATCACACAGATCATCATCCTCACCATCACACAGATCATCAACATCAAACAGATCATCATCACTGATACACAGATCATCCTCACCTTCACACAGATCATCATCACCGTCTGACAGATCATCCTCACCATCACACAGATCATCAACATCAAACAGATCATCATCACTGACACACAGATCACCATCACACAGAGCATACACATCACACAGATCATGATCACCGTCACACATATCATCATCCTCACTGTCACACAGATCATCATTACCATCACACAGATCATCATCCTCACCATCACACAGATCATCAACATCAAGCAGATCATCGTCACTGACACACAGATCATCTTCACCATCACACAGATCATGATCACCGTCACACATATCATCATCCTCACTGTCACACAGATCATCATTACCATCACACAGATCATCATCCTCACTGTCACACAGATCATCATTACCATCACACAGATCATCCTCGCCATCATACAGATCATCATCCTCACCAGCACACAGATCATCCTCACCATCACAAAGATCATCATCACCGTCACACAGATCATCCCCAACATCACACAAATCATCCCCACCATTGCACAAATCAACCCCACCTCACACAGATCATCCTCAACATCACACAAATCATCCCCACCATTGCACAAATCATCCCCAGCTCACACAGATCATCAGCACCATCACACAGTTCACCATCACAATCAGACGGATCATCCTCACCATCACACAGATCATCCTCACCACACAGATCATCCTCACCTTCACACAGATCATCATCACCATCTGACAGATCATCCTCACCATCACACAGATCATCCTCACCTTCACACAGATCATCATCACCGTCTGACAGATCATCCTTGCCATCACACAGATCATCCTCGCCATCACACAGATCATCCTCACCATCACACAGATCATCCACATCATCACACAGATCATCCACACCATCATACAGATCATCCTCACCATCACACAGATCATCTTCAACATCGCACTGATCATTATCACCACCGCACAGATCATCATCCTCACCATCACATAGATCATCCTCACCATAACACAGATCATTCTCACCATCACACAGATCATCCTCCCTGTAAGAGATTATCTTCAACAGCACACAGGTTATTATCCTGACCATCACACATATCTTCCTCACTGTCATACTCAGTATTACACAGATCATCCTCACCATCAGACAGATCATCCTCACCATCACACAGAGCACCATCACAATCAGACAGATCATCCTCACCATCACACAGATCATCCTCAACATGTCACAAATCATTAACAATATCACAGAATCATTTTCAACATCTCACAGATCATCATCATCATGCAGATCATCCTCACCATCACATAGATCATCTTCCTCACCATCACACAAATCATCTTCACTGTCAGACAGATCATCTTCACCATCACACAGATCATCCTCACTGTCACACGTATCATCCTCACCATCACATGTATCACCCTCAACATCACACAGATCATCATCACCAGCACACAGTTCATCCTTGCCATCATACATATCACCCTCACCATCACACAGATCATCATCACCATCACACAGTTCATCCTTGACATCATACATATCACCCTCACCATCACACAGATCATCATCACCATCACACAGATCATCATCACAATCACACTGATCATTATCCTCACCATCGCACAAATCATGATCACTGTCGCACATATCATCATCCTTACCATCACACAGATTATCCTCACCATCACACAGATGATCCTCACCATCACACTGAGCAACTTCACCATCGCAGAAATCATCCTCACCATCACACATATCATCATAACAATCGCACAGATATCCTCACCGTCACACATATCAGCACCATCGCACAGATCATCATCACCATCACATAGATCATCCTCGCTATTATACGTATCATCCTACCATCACACAGATCATCATCCTCACCATCACACAGATCATCACCATCATACAGATTATCCTCAGCATCATACATGTCATCCCCACTATCAAACAGATCATCCTTACCATCACACAGATCATCCTCACTGTCACACGTATCATCCTCACCATCACATGTATCACCCTCAACATCACACAGATCATCATCACCAGCACACAGTTCATCCTTGCCATCATACATATCACCCTCACCATCACACAGATCATCATCACCATCACACAGTTCATCCTTGACATCATACATATCACCCTCACCATCACACAGATCATCATCACCATCACACAGATCATCATCACAATCACACTGATCATTATCCTCACCATCGCACAAATCATGATCACTGTCGCACATATCATCATCCTTACCATCACACAGATTATCCTCACCATCACACAGATGATCCTCACCATCACACTGAGCAACTTCACCATCGCAGAAATCATCCTCACCATCACACATATCATCATAACAATCGCACAGATATCCTCACCGTCACACATATCAGCACCATCGCACAGATCATCATCACCATCACATAGATCATCCTCGCTATTATACGTATCATCCTACCATCACACAGATCATCATCCTCACCATCACACAGATCATCACCATCATACAGATTATCCTCAGCATCATACATGTCATCCCCACTATCAAACAGATCATCCTTACCATCACACAGATCAAAATCCTCAACATCACACAGATCAACCACAACATCACACAGATTATCATCCTCAACATCACACAGATGATCCTCACCATCACACAGATCATCATCACCATCACACAAATCATCCTCACCATCACACAGAGCAGCCTCACCATCGCACAGATCATCTTCACCGTCACACAGATCATCCTCACCATCATAAAGGTCATCCTCACCAACACATAGACCATCCTCAACATCATACATATCATCCTACTATCACACAGATAATCATCCACACCATCACACAGATCATCACCATCATACAGATCATCCTCAGCATCACACATGTCATCCTCACCAGCACACAGATCATCCTCACCATCACACAGATCAAAATCCTCAACACCACACAGATCATCCACAACATCACACAGATTATCATCCTCACCATCACACAAATCATCAACATTAAACAGATCATCCTCACTGTCATACAGATCATCATCACCGTCACACAGATCATCATCCTCATCATCACAGTTCATCATCATCATCATCATCACACCGATCATCCTCACCATCACACAGATTATGATCACCTTCACACAGGTCATGATCCTCACTATCACAGTTCATCATCATCTCCATCACACAGATCATGATCACTGTCACACAGATCATTATCCTCACCATCACACAGATCATCCTCAGCATCACAGATGTCATCCTCACCATCACACAGATGATCCTCACTGTCATACAGATCATCCTCACTATCACACAGATCATCATCACCATCATACAAATCATCTTCACCATCAGACAGATCGTCTTCACCATCACACAGGTCATCCTCACCATCACACAAATCATCCTTACCATCATGCAGATCATACACATCACACAGATCATCTTCACCATCATATATGATCATCACCATCACACAGATCATCATCACCATCACACAAATCATCCTCACTGTCACACAGAGCAGCCTCACCATTGCACAGATCATCCTCACCATCACACATATCATCACAATCGCATAGATATTCTCACCGTCACATGCATCATCATCACTATCACAAGATCATCAACACCATCATACAAATCATCTTCACCATCAGACAGATTATCTTCACCTTCATATAGATCATCCATAGCATCACACGGATCATCATCCTCTCCATCACACAAATCATCATCACCATCACACAGATCATCCTGATCAGCACACAGATCATCATCACCATCTCACAGATCATCTTCACTGTCACACAGATCATCCTAAGCATCACACAGATCACTCTCAGCATCACACAGATCATCATCACTATCATACAGGTCATCATCACCATCACACAGATCATCCTCAGCATCACAGTGATCATTTCATCACACCAGTACATTGAGGTTGTACAATGGGAAAAACAATCACAGAGTGCAAAAATGAAGAATAAAGTGTTGGAGTTATGGAGAAAATTCAGTGTCGGAGGACAATAAGGGTGACAATCACACCGGTGCTCAAGAAGAGCAGGGTGATCTGCCTCAATGACTATCGCCCAGATGCACTCACATATATTGTCATAAACTGCTTTGAGAAGTTGGTCAATAGGCTTAGAGTGAAAGATAAAATATTTAAGAGGAACTTGAGAGAGAACTTCTTTACTCAGAGAACTTGAGAGAGAACTTCTTTACTCAGAGGGTGGTGGAGTGTGGGTGCAGTGTCAAGTTCAATTTGAGGTGTAAAGCCCAAGTCTGGGTAAACGTGACTAGGCAGAAAACCTAGTGGTGGTACTAGTTAATGGGACTTGGCAGAGGAGCAGGTTGGCATGGATTAGGCAGGCCGAAGGGCTGCTTTCAGTGCTATGGTAGTGTAATTCAATGGGACTAGGCATAAGACCAGGTTGGCGTGGACTCGGTGTTTCATTGTTATGGTGGTACTGGTTAATGGGACCAGAAGAAGAGTGGGCTAGATGGGCTGAGTACTCCAAGCAAACAATTCAGGATCTGGGTTTTCCCAAATGCCTTCAGTGCAACTGTCTGAAAGCCACAATAGATCAGTAATTATCTCTTCCTCTCTCACCGCGGTGACTTTCTCTATGAAAGGCAAGTGTTTAATTATGGTTTGCACTTCTAATCCACTGCCAGTCACGTTGACAAAACAATGAACTGTTGTCTCTCCTGTCTGACAGACCTGTACCCCGTTCATTACACAAATGTGACCTCCATGCTTCTTGCTGAGTCCCTGTGGATTAACAGGAGCTGAACACAGCTGCCTGTTTATCTCCAGTCAAGATAAGAAATGATGCACATTGTACAGTGCAAAAACAGTCCACTCAGCCCATTGGACCTATGTTCAGCTCCCTGTACTAACCCCTTTCAGAAACTTAATATTGTTAGTCCCCTGAGTTGCGATCACAGCCCAGCCCATCACCGAAACCAACCTCCCCTCCATGGACTCTGTCTACACTTCTCACTGTCTCAGTAAAGCAGCCAGTAGAATCAGAGACCCCACCCACCCCAGACATTCTCTCTTCTCCTCTCTTCCATTGGACAGAAGATATTGGAAAATGTATGGTCATGAACTTTGGTGGAAGAAATAAACAGGCAGACTATTATTTAGATGGGGAGAGACTTTAAACTGCAGAGATGCAAAGGGATTTGGGAGTCCTTGTGCAAAATACCCTAAAGGCTAACCTCCTGGTTGAGTCAGTGGTGAAGAAGGCAAATGCAATGTTGGCATTCATTTCTAGAGGTATAGAATACAAGAGCAGGGATGTAATGTTGAGGCTCTATAAGGCACTCATGAGACCACACTTTGAATATTGTGTGCAGTTTTGGGCTCCTTATTTTAGAAAGGATACTGACACTTGAGAGGGTTCAGAGAAGATTCATGAGAATGTTTCAAGGAATGAAAGGGTTACCGTATGAGGAACGTCTGGCCGCTCTTAGGCTGTATTCCCTGGAGTTCAGGAGAATGAAGGGGGATCTCATAGAAACATTCCGAATGTTATAGGCCTGGACAGATTAGATATGGCAAAGTTATTTCCAATGGTAGGGGAGTCCAGGACAAGAGGGCATGATGTCAGGATTGAAGGACATCCATTTAGAACAGAGATGCGGAGAAGTTACTTTAGTCAGAGGGTGGTAAATCTGTGGAGTTTGTTGTCATGAAAGGCTGTGGAGGCCAAGTCATTGGGTGTGTTTAAGGCAGAGATAGATAGGTTCTTGATTAGCCGGGGATCAAAGGGGATGGGGAGGAGGCAGGGGAGTGAGGATGACTGGAAGAATTGGATCAACCCATGACTGACTGACGGAGCAGACTCGATGGGCCAAATGGCCTACTTCTAGTCCAATGTCTTTCGGTCTATGGTCTTATGACACATATGTACTCTGATAATAAACTGAACTTTGAACTTTTGAATTTGCAGCTTTCTCTGTAACTGCAATATAATAATCGGTTTTCCCTTTCACTCCTTTTGACATAGAGCAGAATTAGGCCATTCAGCCCATTGAGTCTTCTTCACCATTCTGTCTTGGCTGATTTATTATCCCTCACAACCCCATTCTCTTGCCTGCTCCCTGCAACCTTTGACACCCTTAACAGAAACTTAACCTTGAACAGAAAAACCTAGTCATGGATACAGCTCACTCCATCACAGGTAACGCCCTCGCCACCATTGAGCACATCTACATGGAGCTTTGTTGCCGGAAAGTGGCATCCGTCATCAGGGACTCCCCCCATCCGGGTCACGCTCTCTTCTCACGGCTGCCATCAGAAAGAAGGTACAGGAACCTCAGGACCCACACCACCAGATTCAGAAAGAATTGTTATCCCTCAAACATCAGGCTCTTGAACCAGTGGGGATAACTTCACACAACTTCACTCATCCTATCATTGAACTATTGCCACAACCTATCCACTCACTTTCAAGGACTCTTCATCTCATGTCCTCAATATTTATTTCTTATTTTTTTATTATTTTTTATTTATTTTTCTCAGCTCAAGCTGGTAAAACACTCATTTCTCAATTACTAGGAACTTCCAGTCTATCCTAGTCGTGTTTAGTACTGTGGCTTTCTGAAGATTTACAAAGATATTGTTGTGTTGGCCTAATTGTTTAATGCTAGAGAGTACCCCAGTGGCTGTCCCCCTTAACAATAAGTACTCCTGTTTGAGTACTGTTGGGGGCGACTGCCTACCTGGGGGAAGCGACAGTGGCCGTGCCTCTGGCACAGAGTCTGGCCCTGTGGCTCAGAAGGGGAGGGAAAGGAAGAGGAAGGCAACAGTGATAGGGAACTCTATAGTTAGGGGGTCAGACAGGCGATTCTGTGGACGCAGGAAAGAAACACGGATGGTAGTTTGCCTCCCAGGTGCCAGGGTCCGGGATGTTTCTGATCGCGTCCACGAAATCCTGAAGTGGGAAGGAAAACAGCCAGAGATCATGGTACATATTGGTACCAACGACATAGGTAGGAAAAGGGAGGAGGTCCTGGAAATGGACTACAGGGAGTTAGGAAGGAAGTTGACAAGCAGGACCTCAAAGGTAGTAATCTCGGGATTATTGCCTGTGCCACGTGACAGTGAGAATAGGAATAGAATGAGATGGAGGATAAATGTGTGGCTGAGGGATTGGAGCAGGGGGCAGGGATTCAGATTTCTGGATCACTGGGACCTCTTTTGGGCCAGGCGTGACCTGTACAAAAAAGACGGGTCTCACTTGAATCCCAGGGGAACCAATATCCTGGCGGGGAGGTTTTCAAAGGCTATTGGGGAGAGCTTAAACTAGAGTTGCTGGGGGGGTGAGAACCGAACTGAAGAGACGGCGGAAGAGGCCGTTGGCTCACAAAGAGAGAAAGCTTGGAGACAGTGTGTGAGGGAAGATAGGCAGGTGATAGAGAAGGGACATGATAGATTCAAGTTATCTAACCTCTTCAGCACGTAGGATGATTGCATTTCTTACTCTAATGGCTAGAAGATCCATTTTGCTGAATTGGAAAGAGATTAACCCTCCTACTGTATTCTATTGGTTTTCACAAACTATGGCGTGTTTGAATTTGGAAAAAATTAGAAGTGCGGTTTATGACCCTTCCAATAGATTTGAAAAAACTTGGAGGCCATTTATTCAGCATTTTCATTTGATGTAAGTTGACCATTTCCAAACTTGTTTTATCTCTCTGTACTGCTGGTTGAGAGGAGCGGAGTCGTCGACACTAAGGTTTTCTTCTTTCCCATTTTTAAGTTGTTAGTATTGCCCAAGTCTTTAGTTGACTAATTCTGTTTAGTTTAGTTTTTTTTTTGGGATAGGGTTTTTTTTTCTTTTTTTTTCTTTTTCATAAGTTTTTTTTTGCTTTGTATTATTCATTCCTATTTTACACGATTGGGACTCTTGTCAATTTATACTATTCGATCTTATAATGATTTATTTTAACTGTAACAATGTATCTCCTACCATTTGTAATATTGTTATGTCATGTTTTCATTCTATGAAATTAATAAAAAGATTGAAAAAGAAAAGAGAAGGGACATACTCAGACTGATGGTTTGAGATGTGTCTATTTTAATGCGAGGAATATTATGAACAAAGCGGTTGAGCTTAGAGCGTGGATCAGTACTTGGAGCTATGATGTTGTGGCCTTGGATGGCTCAGGGACAGGAATGTTTACTTAGAGTGCCAGGCTTTAGATGTTTTGGAAAGGACAGGAAGAGAGGCAAAAGAGATGGGGACGTGGCACTGTTGATCAGAGATAGTGTCACGGCTGCAGTAAAGGAGGAAGTCATGGAGGGATTGTCTACGGAGTCTCTGTGGGTGGAAGTTAGGAACAGCAAGGAGTCAATAACTCTACTGGGTGTTTTTGATAGACCACCCAATAGTAACAGGGACATCGAGGAGCAGAGAGGGAGACAGATTCTGGAAAGGCGTAATAATAACAGGGTTGTTGTGGTGGGAGATTTTAATTTCCCAAATATCGATTGGCATCTCCCTAGAGTGAGGGGTTTAGATGGGGTTGGGTTTGTTAGGTGTGTTCAGGAAGGTTTCTTGACACAGTATGTAGATAAGCCTACAAGAGGAGAGGCTGTACTTGATCTGGTATTGGGAAATGAACCTGGTCAGGTGTCAGATCTCTCAGTGGCAGAGCATTTTGGAGATAGTGATCACAATTCTATCTCCTTTACCATAGCATTGGACAGGGATAGGAACAGACAAGTTAGGAAAGTGTTTAATTGGAGTAAAGGGAAATACAAGGCTATCTTGGAACTTGGAAGCATAAATTGGGAACAGATGTTCTCAGGGAAATGTACAGCAGAAATGTGGCAAATGTTGCATGGAGTTCTGCATAGGTATGTTCCAATTAGAAAGGGAAAGGATGGTAGGGTACAGGAACCATGGTCTATTCAAAGGCTGTTGTAAATCTAGTCAAGAAGAAAAGAAGAGCTTACGAAAGGTTCAAAAAACTAGGTAGTGATAGAGATCTAGAAGATCATAAGGCTATCAGCAAAGAGCTTAAGAATGAAATTAGGAAAGGTGCCACGAGAAGGCCTTGGAGGGCAGCATTAAGGAAAACCTCAAGGCATTCTACAAGTATGTGAAGAGCAAGAGGATAAGATGTGAGAGAATAGGACCAATCAAGTGTGACAGTGGAAAAGTGTGTATGGAACCGAAGGAGGTAGCAGAGGTACTTAATGAATACCTTGCTTCAGTATTCGCTATGGAAAAGGACCTTGGCAATTGTAGGGATGACTTACAGTGGACTGAAAAGCTTGAGCATGTAGATATTAAGGAAGAGGATGTGCTGGAGCTTTTGGAAAGCATCAAGTTAGATAAGTCACTGGGACTGAGTGAGCTGTATCCCAAGCTCCTGTGGGAGGCAAGGGAGGAGATTGCTGAACCTCTGGTGATGATCTTTGAATCATCAATGGGGACAGGAGAGGTTCCAGAGGATTGGAGGGTTGCAGATGTTGTTCCCTTATTCAAGAAAGGGAGTAGAGATAGCCCGGGAAATTGTAGACCACTGAGTCTTACTTCAGTGGTTGGTAAGTTGAAGGAGAGGCAGGATTTATGAACATTTGGAAGCATAATATGATTAGGAATAGTCAACATGACTTTGTGAAAGGCAGGTCGTGCCTTATGAGCCTGATTGAATTTTTTGAGGATGTGACTGAACACATTGATGAAGGTAGAGCAGTAGATGTAGTGCATATGGATTTCAGCAAGGCATTTGGTAAGGTACCCCATGCAAGGCTTATTGAGAAAGTAAGGAGTCATGGGATCCAAGGGGACATTGTTTTTGGATCCAGAACTGGCTTACCCACAGAAGGCAAAGAGTGGTTGTACACGGGCCATATTTTGCATGGAGGTTGGTGACCAGTGGTGTGCCTCACGGAACCCTACTCTTGGTGACATTTATAAATGACCTGGATGAGGAAGTGGAGGGATGGGTTAGTAAGTTTGCTGATAGCACAAAGGTTGGGGGTGTTGTGGATAGTGTGGAGGGCTGTCAGAGGTTACAGCGGGACATTGATAGAATGCACAACTGGACTGAGAAGTAGCAGATGGAGTTCAAGCCAGATAAGTGTGAGGTAGTTCATTTTGGTAGGTCAAATATGATGGCAGAAAATAGTATTAATGGTAAGACTCTTGGCAGTGTGGAGGATCAGAGGGATCTTGGAGTCCGAGCCCATAGGACACTCAAAGCTGCTGTGCAGGTTGACTGTGTGGTTAAGAAGGCATATGGTGCATTGGCCGTCATCAATTGTGGAATTGAATTTAGGAGCCAAGAGGTAATGTTACAGCTATATAGGACCCTGGTCAGACCCCACTTGGAGAACTGCACTCAGTTCTGGTCGTCTCACTACAGGAAGGATGTGGAAACCATAGAAAGGGTGCAGAAGAGATTTAGAAGGATGTTGCCTGGATTGGGGAGCATGTCTTATGAAAACAGGTTGAGTGAACTTGGTCTTTTCTCCTTGCAGCGACGGAGGATATGAGGTGACCTGATAGAGGTGTATAAGATGATGAGAGGCATTGATTGTGTGGCTAGTCAGATGCTTTTTTCCCAGGGCTGAAATGGCTAGAACAAGAGGGCACAGTTTTAAGGTGCTTGAAAGCAGGTACAGAGGAGATGTCAGGGATAAGTCTTTTACGTTGAGAGTGGTGAGTGCGTGGGATGGGCTGCCAGCGATGGTGGTGGAGGCGGATACGATAGGGTCTTTTAAGGTACTCCTGGATAGGTACATGGATCTTAGAAAAATAGAGGGCTATGGGTTACCCTAGGTAATTTCCAAGGTAAGGACATGTTTGGCACAACTTTGTGGGCCGATGGGCCTGTACTGTGTTGTAGGTTTTCTATGTTTCTATGCTGTTGCGTGGTGACTTTGGGATGGTAACAGTTGTAGATATCACTACTGGGGTAATGTATACCCTGTTCATGTTTCATAGTCTTTCCATTTCCTCTTTTAATTCAACATATTTCTGGTGATTTTCACTTACTAATTTCTGTATGTTATGTGTGTATGGAAGGGCTATATCTATTAACTAAGTTGTTCTTGCTTGCTTATCCTGTAATAAGACCGTAAGACATAGGAGCGGAATTAGGCCATTCAGCGCATCGAATCTGCTCTGCCATTCCATCAGGGCTGATCCCGGATCCCACTCAATCCCATATCTCACCATATCCTTTGATGCCCTGATCGATCAGGAAACAATCAACTTCCACCTTAAATATACCCACAGACTTGGCTTCCACCACATCACCAGCACCTGCCTACCCACCATCAAGAACATATATACAGAAGAGTGCCAGAAAAGGGCTGGTAACGTCATGAAGGATCCCTCCCACCTGGGTCATGGACTGTTTGCCCCACTCCCATCAGGGAGTGGGATCCACACCATGACCACCAGACTCAAAAACAGTTACTTTCCCCAAGCAGTAAGGCTGATCAACACCTCCACCCACTATCTCACCCCTCCACACCCCCAACCACCACTGCTTTATCATTTCCTGTCAGTCACCTTCTGTACAGACACTCCTGTGCCCAGTCTCATTTTATGGACATACAATCAACCTATGTATATAAGCTGTCTTGCATGTTTATAGAGCCCTGTGCAAATGTCTTAGACACATGTAAAAAATCTGTATGGCGAAGATGCTTCAAAAATTAATTAAATGAATAGTTTCTAAATATCCAAAAAAATACTATAAAGAGCAGTAAACAGTAAAAATGTAAAATCAATATTTGGTGTGACCAGCCTTTGCCTTTAAAACTGCATCAATTCTCTTCGGTACACTGTTGAGCAGTTTTATAAGAAAATTGGCTGGTAGGTTGCCCCAAGCATCTCGGAGAACTCGCACCTGCTCTGCAGACTTCGGCTGTCTTGATTGTTTCTGTCTCTCCAGGTAGTCCCAGACAGCCTCGGTGATGTGGAGGCCATAGCATCTGAAACCATGTCAAATGTCTAAGACTTTTGCACAGCACTGTGTCTATTGTGCTATTATTATTATTGTTCTCCATATGTTATCATGTTGGCACGTGGCCAAGTGGTGAAGGTGTCGGTCTAGTGATCTGAAGGTTGCTAGTTCGAGCCTTGGCTGAGGCGGCGTGTTGTGTCCTTGAGCAAGGCACTTATCCACACATTGCTCTGCGACGACACCGGTGCCAAGCTGTATGGGTCCTAATGCCCTTCCCTTGGACGACATTGGTGGCGTGGAGAGGGGAGACTTGCAGCATGGGCAACTGTCGGTCTTCCATACCTCGCCCAGGCCTGCACCCTGGAAACCTTCCAAGGCACAAATCCACGGTCTCATGAGAGTAACGGATGCCTATAATATCATGTTTTGTTTACATTGCAACAGATTTGGGTTCACTACACCCTCAATCTTGGTGTCATCTGCAAACTTGACAATCTAGCTTACCACATTATCGTCAAGATCATTAATATAGATAACAAACAATGAAGGTCCAAACACCGATCCCTACAGCACACCACGTGTCACAGATATCCAGTCAGAGAGGCAACCACTCCCTGGACACTCACTGGCTTCTCTGGCTAAGCTAATGTTGAATCCTACCCACCATCTCACTCAAATCTGCACTGAGTGAATTATACTCTCGTATTCTGCACCAGCTGCCTGCGTGAAGCTCTCTGGCAGAGCTCTCTACCTGTTATGAGACCCTTTAACTGTGAGGTGATACTTCTTGGGTCCATGCCAGACCACCCTCCGCACAATTCACGGTGATAGTCCTCATGCGGATGAATAATGGAGCTAAGAACACTTGCTGTAAAAGAAACTGAAGTTAAAAGGATTGCTGGATTTGGAGCACCTAAGCATTTGTGACCCAGTGCGGAGGAACAAAGGGACCTTGCAGTCCACATTTGTAGATTCCTCAAAGTTGTTGCACAAGTTGATAGGGTGGTTAAGAAGGCACATAGTGTGTTGGCATTCACTAGTCAGAGGATTGAGTTCAAAAGCCAGGAGATAACTGTCACTGTGAATGTCATTGTCATTGTCGCTAGTCCTGACGAAGGGTCCCGGCCCGGAACGTCAACTGTACCTCTTCCTAGAGATGCTGCCTGGCCTGCTGCGTTCACCAGCAACTTTGATGTGTGTTGCTGTCATCGTTAATGTCTGGTTTTGTGCTGCAGTACTCTGTAACTTATAAACTATACTCTGTGAGCGAGCAGTTCCTGACTACAAAATAGCTGTTAGCCAAGGTTCAGCAGGTGGAACTCTCTGGCCTCTGTGTCAGTCTGTTCCAACACATGAAGTCTACACTGCCACTCTGAATGCAAGGCCACCAAAATGACCACGATTCATTTTATTGACCTACTTATTCAGAGACACAGTACAGTGGGTTGAGACTGTGGACACAGACACAGAAAGTTGAGAGTATGCGGGCAGTGGGAAAATCAGCCCTCTTGTGCTTTTTGATCTCCTCACTTGAGATTCAATTTCACACAACCCTGCCACTTTGATCTGGCCCACGCCTTCATTAACCAGGTCCAACACTTGCCTTTCTTGGATCTTGCCCCTCCTGACAAAGGTAATTGGGTTTTTGGGGGTGTGGCCAGGGATAATCGGGATGTGCCTAGGGTTAGTTGGGGTGTGCGTTAGGATTAGGTTTGAGTGTTGGGATGTATATGTGTGACTGGGAGAGGTAAGGCTGCGGAGTTTTGAGTGGTGAGGTATGAGGTGCTATGGCGCATAGACTTGTGTGGTGAAGCCAGGCGAATCTGGCCCATGCTTTTCATTATCGTGGTCCGACACCACTTGGTTCAATGAACCGGGTGTGCACTGGGACCCATCATCAGTAATGCCACGCTGCCCAGTTACACCCATGTGACCAACTAACCTACTAACCCGTATGTCTTTGGAACGTGAGAGGAAAATGGAATGGCAGGGGAAACCCTGTGGTCACGGGGACAATGTATAAACTCCTTACAAGCAGTGGCAGGAGTAGAAGCCAGATCACTGGTATGGTAACCGCAGAGCTACCATGGCCCCCCCAGACTATGAGTGGTATAATTTTATAAATCAGAAATTAATATCACTGGCATATGTCATGAAATTTGTTGTGAAACAGTCCAATGCAATACATAATAAGAACTGTCGTTATTGTAACTTATAATCTATAGTTAAATAAACACAGCAAAAAGAGAAAAAAATATAGTCAGGTAGTGTTCATCGGTTCATTGTCCATTCAGAAATCTGATGGCAGTTCCTGAATCGTTGAGTGTGTGTCTTCAGACTTCTGCACCTCCTCCCTAATGGTAGCAATGAGAAGAGGGCACGTCCTGGGTAGAGAGGGTCCTTAATGATGGACTCGGCCTTTGTGAGGCACTGCTCCTTGAAGAGATCCTGGATACTGCAGAGATTAGAGCCCATGATGTCGCTGACTATTTTACTTACTCCAAGCAGCTTACTTCCATACTGTGCGGTAGACCACCCCCAACACGACTCCCCCCCCATACCAGCAGCGATACAGCCTGTTAGGATACTCTCCATGGTACCTCTGTAGAAATTTGCAAGTGTCTTTGGTGACATACTAACTCTCCTTAAACGACAAAGGAAATTTAGTTGCTGTGGTGCCTTCTTTGTAACTGGATCCTCAAAGATGTTGACATGCAGGAATTTGAAATTTCTAATTTATAACACTACCATCATCTGTTCTTCAGGCTGTGTGTTGAAACCAAGGCCAAGAAAGCATACCAATGCTTCTCCTTCATAAACCAAGGCTAAAGACATTTGGAATGCTCTAATAACTCTCAATGATTTTTTTATATGTGCACGATAGAAAGCATTTTATCCTGACACGTCACAGCCTGTTCCGGCAACGGCTCTGCCCGTGACCACAGGAAACTGCAGAGAGTTGTGGACACAGCTCAGCTCGTCACAGAAACCAGCCTCCCCTCCATGGACTCTGTCTACACTCCTCACTGCCTCAGGAATCAGGAGACTTGATGGAGATGTACAGGATGATAAGAGGCATAGGTAAAGTTGACAACCAGAAGTTGTTCACTCTGGGTGGAAATGGCTAATATAAGGGGATATAATTTTAAGGTGATTTGAGGAAAGTATAGCCTGGATATAAGAGATTTGTTACACAGAGAGTGGTGGGTGTGTGGAACACACTGCCGGGGTGGTGGTAAAGGCAGATACATCAGGGACATTTAACAGCCTCTTATATAGGCAAGTGGATGATAGGAAGATGGAGGGTTATGTGGAGGGAAGGGTTAGATGGATCTTAGAGTAATTTAAAAGGTCAGCACAACATCATGGGCCGAAGAGCCTGTACTGTGCTGTACTGTTCTATGCTTAATAAATCAAAGTTTCCTCCTACACCAATCATTCTTTCTTCTCCGCACCCC
Organism: Mobula birostris; assembly: GCF_030028105.1. Taxonomy (NCBI): domain Eukaryota; kingdom Metazoa; phylum Chordata; class Chondrichthyes; order Myliobatiformes; family Myliobatidae; genus Mobula; species Mobula birostris. The sequence continues at coordinate 175,240,199 of NC_092376.1, forward strand.
TCCTTCTGTCAGGCAGGAGATACAAAAGCTTGAGAGTATATACTACTGAGCTCAAGGACGGCTCAAACAAAATACTGCAGGAATTTAGCATCTATAGAGGTCAGTCCAACACGTTGACTGCTTATTCATTTCCTCAGATGCTGCCTGACCTGCTGAGCTCCTCCAGCATTTTGTATGTGTTGCTCTGGATTCCCAGCATCTGCAGAATCTCTTGTACTGAGGAAAGCTTCTATCGCACTTGATCTCCCAGTCTATCTTGTTATGGTCCTCACAGCTTATTTTCTGTCTACAGTGCACTTTCTCTGTAGCCATAACACTTTATTATTGGGTACGGCCCAGTCCATGATGGGTAAAGCCCTCCCCACCATTGAGCACATCCACAAGGAGTGCTGTTGCAGGAAAGCAGCATCCATCACCCAGGTCAGCTCTCTTCTCGCTACTACCACTAGGAAGGAGGTACAGGAGCCTCAGGTCCACACCACCAGGTTCAGGAACAGTTATTACCCCTCAACCATCAGGCTCTTGAACCAGAGGGGATAACCTCACTCACCCGAACACTGAACTGTTCCCACAACCTATGGACTCACTTTCAAGGACGCTTCATGTCATGTTCTCGATATTTATTGCTCATTTTCTCTCCTCTCTCTTTTGTATTTGCACAGTTTCTTGTATTTTCCACATTGGTTCTTTGACTGTCCTGTTGGATGTGGTCTTTCAATCATTCCATTGTGTTCCTTGGGTTTTATGTGTATGCCCACAAGAAAACAAATCTCAGGGTTGTACATGGTGACATGTACAGTCCTGTACAAAAGTCTAAGCCGCATATATAGCGAGAATGTCGAAGACCTTTGCACAGTACTGTATTTGATAACCTGGAGCAGAGAGAGAGAGGTTGCAAATCTGGCAGGAACAAAGGATGCTGGGAATGGCGATGGTGGAACACCACGGGAGGGGTGTGAGACAGGTGGCAGAGAAGGAGTGCCAGGTGCTGTATGGGGGGGCGGGGTGGGGGTACAGACACGCCCAGCCCTGAGACACCAGGCAAGATCATTCCAATCAATTGGTTTATTGATCATCACAGAATGTCTCTCCAGTGCTTCCCACTCCCATCACCTCTCCCTTCCCCTTTTCCCAACCATGATTCCCCTCTCCCTGCCCCCTTCCCACTGCCAGTCCACAATAGAGACCCATATCAGAATCAGGTTTATCAACACTCACATATGTCATGAAATTTGTTTCATTTTTGTGTGTGGCAGCAGTACAGAGCAATACATAAAATTAGTACAGTACTGAGCAAAAGTCTGAGGCTCCCTAACTATAGATACGTGCCTGAGATTTTTGCAAAGTATGTGCTTTGATAAAAAATTTACTTTGAACTTTGAATGTTATTCTGCATTCTGCTTTATATTTTAGTACCTTGATGTGTTAATGTACAGAATGATCTCTCTGGATGGCTTTTCATTATATTGGAGAGTATCCAGAGAAGGTCAACGAGAATGACCCCAGGAATGAAAGGTTTAACACATGAAGAGCATTTGATGGCTCTGGGCCTGTACTTGCTGGAGTTTACAAGAACAAAGGAAGATCTCATTAAAATCTATCGAATACTAAAAGGCTGAAATGGAGTGGATGTAGAGGGGATGTTTCCTATAGTGTGGAGTCTAGGACCAGAGGGCACAAACTCAGAATAGAAGGACATCCCTTTAGAACAGAGATGAGGAGGAATTTGTTTAGCCAGAGGGCAGTGAATCTGTGGAATTCATTGCCACAGATGGCTGTGGAGGCCAGGTCGTTGGTTGTATTTAAAAGAGAGATTGATAGGTTCTTTTATTTTATGTGCTGTGTGTGATACATGTTTTGTAGTTGCACCATGATTTCAAGGAATGATGCTTCATTTGGTTATGTATATGTACAGTCAGATGACAATAAACTTGGGACTTGAACGTGAATTTGAACTATACTTCTCCAAGTGCTTGTAAGTCCTGTCTCTAAGAATCCTCTCCAATAAATTGCCCACCACTGAAGTAAAGTTTACTGTTCTATAATTCCCAGGGTTATCCCTAAACCATAAGACCATAAGATACAGGAGCAGAATTAAGCTATTTGACCCATTGAGTTTGCTTTGCTATTTCACCATCTCCGTTCTAAATGGACGTCTCTTTCTTCTGGGTCTATGTCCTCTGGTCTTAGACTCCTCCACCATAGGAAATATCTTTTCCAAATCTACTCTAATGAGGCCTTTCAACATTCAATAGGTTTAAATGAGATTCCCCCTCATTCTTCTGAATTCCTGTGAGTACAGACCCAGACTTCTCTGTGGATTGTCACCTTTTCGTGGTGGAGAGGCTTGTGTGGTCCTGAGATCCCAAGACGATGCTGTCTGGAGCTATGCTCCTGGTAGGGTCACCCATGGTGGTAAGGTCGAGGGTGAGGTCCCTGACAAAGAACAATCCAACCAAGACCTCAACGGTGGAACAGACGGAAGAAATTACTTCGTACTCAACGGCTGTGAAGGCAGATGAAGGCTGCAACAAATCCATCAGCTCCAATCGTCGTGGTTTCCATGCCATTGGAATCAGTTGGTTGATTTGTGAAGTATCGTGTGCTTCTTGGAGTGCAACATCAAGTACACATTAAACAAATACATGCACAGGCGTCTTCACTCTGTGGGCCACTTCTTCAGAACGAAGACCATCATCCTCAACCTCGAGGGATAGCCACGGCGACAATGACGACAGATCCAGAACCATCAAATGCTCCTCATATGACAAGCCTTTCAATCCCAGAATCTTTTTCTTGAATCTCCTTTAAACTCTCTACAATGTCAATGCATCCTTTCTTAGATAAGGGGCCCAAATCCGGTCCACAATTCCAAGGGTTATCTCTACTCCCTTTCTTGAATAAAGGAATAACAGAGTAATTGCATTCTCAATGTTGCATATGGAAAGCATTTTGAAATAATGTGTTCCTTCTTCTCATTTCTCAAGCCCTGTCTGTCTACAGATGTCCACTGGGGTTGGAAACAAAATTGGTTGCAGCCCAAAGAGCCATTTACAAATGCTTGGTAAAGCTTGCTTATGTTAGTACAGTACAATGCTCCCTCATTTAAAAAGCAAAAGGGTCCCACAAGCACTATAAAACATTTTCAGCTTCCCCTACTCTCTTCACTATAAAGAACACACAACTATGGCTATACTCAGTTAGGAGTCTCAGGAGATTTGGTATGACACCAAAGACTTGAACAAATTTCTACAGATGCACCACTGAGGGCACTCTAATGGTTGCACCACAGTCTGATATGGAGGAGCCAGTGTACAGGGTTGGAAAAAGATGCAGAAATTAGTAAATTCAGTCAGCTCCATCATGGACGTTAGCCTCCCCAGCATCAAGGGCATCTTCAAAAGGAGATGCCTCAAGAAGTTGGCATCTATCACAAAGTACCCCCCATCACCCAGCACACATCCTCTTCTCATTACTACCATCAGGGAGAAGGTACAGGAGTCAGAAGGCACATAGACACACACTCAGTGATTCAGTAATAGCTTCTTCCCCTCTGCTGTTCAGATTTCTAAATGGACATTGAACCCATGAATACTTACACAGTATTTTATTTCTTCCCCTCTTTTGTGCATTACTTATTCAATATATATATATATATATAAAATATATATTCTTATTGTAATATATAGTTTTGATTATTCATTTTGCAATATACTGATGCAACAAAACAACAAATATCATGACAAATGCTGGTGATATTAAAACTAATTCTGATTCATATAAATCCGCCCCCAGGTCATCATTTCCCACCATTCCCTTTTAAATTTTGCCATTTAATTTTTATTGCCGAACATAATTTTCCCTTACAATACTCTCTTCTCACTCTTGACTGCTTTAAGATTAACCTGTGTTGTCACAGCACATCCATATGTGCTCAACTCTTCACCATCACAGAATGTTACAGAACAGCAATGGACACTCAACTCTTCATCATCCTCTGATGTTACAGAACAGCAATGGACACTCAACTCTTCATCATCCCCTGATGTACAGAACATTCATATACACCCAACTCTTCATCATCCCCTGATGTTACAGAACATTCATATACACTCAACTCTTCATCATCCCCTGATGTTACAGAACATTCATATACACTCAACTTTTCATCATCCCCTGATGTTACAGAACATTCATATACACTCAACTCTTCATCATCCCCTGATGTTACAGAACATTCATATACACTCAACTCTTCATCATCCTCTGAAGTTACAGAACATCCATATACACCCAACTCTTCATCATCCCCTGATGTACAGAACATTCATATACACTCAACTCTTCATCATCCCCTGATGTTACAGAACATCCATATACACCCAACTCTTCATCATCCCCTGATGCTATAGAACATTCATATACACTCAACTCTTCATCATCCCCTGATATTACAGAACATTCATGTACACCCAACTTTTCATCATCTCTGATGTACAGAACATCCATGTACACTCAACTCTTCATCATCTCCTGATGTACAGAACATTCATATACACCCAACTCTTCATCATTCCCTGATGTTACAGAACATTCATATACACTCAACTCTTCATCATCCCCTGATGTTACAGAACATTCATATACACCCAACTCTTCATCATCTCTGATGTACAGAACATCCATGTACATTCAGCTCTTCATCATCCCCTGATGTTACAGAACATCAATGTACACCCAACTCTTCATCATCTCTGATGTACAGAACATCAATGTACAATCAACTCTTCGTCTTCTGATGTTACAGAACATCAATGTACACTCAACTCTTCGTCTTCTGATGTTACAGAACATCCATGTACACTCAACTCTTCATCATTTCTGATGTACAGAACATCAATGTACACTCAACTCTTCATCATCCCCTGATGTTACAGTACATCCATGTGCACTCAACTCTTCATCATCCCCTGGTATTACAGCACATCCACGTACACTCAACTCTTCATCATCTGATGTTACAGAACATCCATGTACACTCAACTCTTCACCATGCCTTGACGTTAATATATTTTTAAGTTTCACGGCATTGTGCAGCTGAGAAATGGACTTGTCCAAGTCTTCACCAAATATCAGTATATTAAGTGAAAAGAGCTGCTCTCTGCTGTTCTCACCGCCTCGCTTCACAGCCAACATAAACTAGGGTGGATTGTGTATATACATAGGTGGGTGGGTGTGATGGAGGAACAAAGCACGTGATCTGAAAATGCCGAAGGCTCTCTCTCCCTTTGGATGCTGCCTGAACTACTAAGTGTTTCTTGCATTCTGCTGCAGCATCTGCAATATTTTAACACGCAGAGTGTTTGAGGCAGAAAAAGGATTCAGAGGGAGGACAAAAGCAGGACATGGCAAGCATGTGTGTGAATATTTAAAGGATACCTCTTGTGAAGTTTATCCCCATGGTAACAGTGAATGGTTTCATGCTTTTCATTCTGAGCAGTCAGTAATCAGCAGATTATTTATCGTTGGGTACAGTTCTATTGAATTAGGCTGAATTTGTTTGCTAACTTATTGATCAGAACAGGGCCTTCGTTGCACCGCCCAGCAACGCACCTATTCAACCCTGGTCTAATCAGAGGACAATTTACCAATAAACAATTAACCGGTACATCTTTGGACTGTGGAAGGAAAGTGGAGCACCCGGAGAAAACACCAGGGAAAATGTCAAAACTCCTTACAGGCAGCAATGGAATTGAACTCTGAAGGTCTGAGCTAACTGCCACACCACGGTGATGTCTAATCCAGGTCTTTATTGAATATCGTCACATCACGTATAACGGCCTGCCACTCCCTCGGTAAACAGCAACATAATCAGGGACCTCACCCACCCTGGGCAATTTACTTGGGAGGTTGGTGGGCTCCAGTGCTGTCTATAAAGAGTTTGTACGTTCTGCCTGTAATGCTCTCTGTTTCAAAGCAACATCCAGCAATAAGGACCCTCATCACTCAGGACAGTTCCTCTTCTCGCTGTGACCATCAAGGAGGAGGTACAGGAGCCTGAAGACACACACTCAATGCTTCAGGAACAGCTTCTTCCCCTCTGCCATCAGATTTCTGTACATTTCATGAACCCTTGAAGATTACCTCGTAATATTTGTCATTTATAGAAATTTACACGTATAGCAGTGTACTGCTGCTGTAAAATAGTAAATTTCATGACATATGTCAGTGATAATGACGGGCCGACGTGGTAGATTAGTGGTTAGCGCAATGCTTTACAGTACCAGTGACCTGGGTTCAATTCCACTGTTACCTTTAAGGAGTTTACATGTTCTCCCCATGACTGCGTGGGTTTTCAAGGTGCTCCAGTTTCCTTCCACATTCCAAAGATGCACTGGTTAGTAGATTAATTGGTCATTGTAAGTGATTCTGTGATTGGGCTGGGATTAAATTGGGGAATTGCTGGGCAGCGTGGCTCAAAGGGCCGTAAGGTTTAAAGTTCCAAGCTGTATCTCAATAAGTGATAAACCTCATTCTGATCCTGAGTTATGGCTCACTACGGTCTAACTCTTAAAGGAACACCAGACCCCCTGGCTGGCGGGATGTCTGTCGCTTGCTCTGGCCTTGCTCACGCTTGGTCTGATTAGGCTACGGTTAAATGGGGGCAACTGGACAGCGTAGATTATTGGGCTGGAGAGCCCGTCCCGTGCTGTATTTCTAAATAAAAATAAGTAAATAAATATTGTGTTCTGTGCTCCCAGTATGGCCTCCTCTACACTGGTGAGCCCCATCGTAAATTGGGGAACTGTTTCGTCGAGCACCTCCATAAGCAAAAAACAGAACTTCCAGGTGGTCAAACATTTTAATTCCGATTCCCATTCCTGTTCGAACACATCTGTCCATGACCTCTTCCTATGCCAAGATGATCCCACCTTCAGAGTGGAGGAGCAACACCTTTTATTCCGTTTGGGTAGCCTCCAACCTGATGATATGAATATCAATTTATCCTTCCAGTAAAAAAAATTCTCCCCCGCTTCTTCTATTCCTCACTGTGGCCTCTTACCTCTTCTCACCTGCCTATCAACTCCCCTGGGTCCCTTTCAAACTTCTCTTTCTCCTGTGGTCTACTCTCCTCTCCTATCAGACTCCTTCCCCTCCAGCCCTTTACCTTTCCCACCCACCTGGCTTCACCTGTCACCGAGCTATCCCCCCTTCCCCTCCCCACTACCGTTTTATTCTGGCATCTTCCCCCTTCCTTTCCGGTCCTGATGAAGGGCCTCAGCCCAAAACGTTGACTGTTTAGTCATTTCTCTAGATGCTGTCTGACCTGCTGAGTTTCTCCAGCATTCTGCGAGTGTTACTTTAAATAAATAACGTTTTGTAATTGTACCTGCCTCTACCTCTTCCTCTTACACTTTGTTCCAAATACTCACCACCCTCTGTGTGGAAAACATGCCCTTCCAGTTAAACATGTGTCCTCTAGTTTTAGAATCCCCTCCCCTGGGGAAAAGATTGTGACCATCTGCCCTTAGGATTTTATAAACCTCCAGAAAGTCGTCCCCCATGCCCCTTCACTTCAGGGAAAACAGTCCCAGCCTGTCCCAAGCTCTCCAGACCAGACAGCATTCCTGAGAATCTTTTCTGCAGCGTCTCATTGAAAACATGCAGGAAGAATCACTGTGGATATCACCCACCCTGCAAACTGTCTTTCTAAAAACCTCCCTTCTGGAAAGAGCTATTAAACACTAAAACTTCACACAATCTAAAAATATTCTTCCTCCAGGCAGTCAATTTGATCAACCATTCTAGTTAGCCACCCCTCCCCCCATCTACTACCCCACACTGCAACGTAAACACTTTAAACCACTGCTTACAATGTCAATACACACTGGTGTTTATGTACAAACTGCACATTTTATTCCAAATCTGTGCTTTAACCTCGAGCTTTATTTTTATATAATTATTTATAATTGCTGAATACTGTTGCTTTTCATTGCATAAAACAATAAATACTGGAGGAGCAGAATTAGGCCATTCAGCCCATTGAGCCTGCTCTGCAATTCCATCATGCAGACATCCCACCTCTCCCACAAGTTCCGGGAGTCTCCCGCATATGAATAGTGGCTCCCTGATGCATGCAAATTATATACAATATCATGGAAATCAATTTTTTTGAGAGTGAGCAAGCGAGAGCGCGAGAGAGCGCGCAAGAAAGCAAGCGAGAGCATGCGAGCGAGAGAGAGAGAGAGAGAGCACCATGGCAGAGTGTTTCAAAAAAAAGAAAATATAAAACGTACGTCACCCCAGACTACACTGAAGTGTACCCCTGCCTAATAGGGGTCAAAAATAATGACAGTGTTGCTCGCTGCACTGTTTGCAACAGTGACTTTTTCTATTGCCCATGGTGGGTTAAGACTGTAAAAGACATGTTGAGGTGAGTTTAACAGGTGTCATTCGTTCATTAGCATAGCTAACGTTATTTAAACTAGCTGGCCAGCTGCTCAGGAGCTACTCTATTGCAGACATCCCACCTCTCCTGCAAGTTCCGGGCATCTCCCGCAAGTTGATGGCGCTACCTCCCTGAAATGAGTTTTTGCAGGGTGGAATGTCTGATCATGGCTGACTTATTATTCCTCTCAACTCCATTCTCCTGCCTTCTCCCCATAATCTTTGACACGCTGACTAATCAGGAACTGAACAATCTCCACTTTAAACATACCCAGTGACTTGGCCTCCACTGCTAATCGTGGCAATCGATTCCACAGATTCACCAGCCTTCAGCTCAAGAAATTCCTCCTCATCTCTGTTCTGAATAGATGTCCCTCTATTCTGAGGCTGTGCCCTCACGTCCTTGACTCCCCCACTATAGGAAACATCGTCTCCACATCCACTGCATCCAGGCCTTTCAATATTCAATAGGTTTCATTCAATGTCGTGCCCCAACGAACACACCATTGCAAATTCCTGATACATGTAAATAATACATGTGAATGAAGCTGATCCTCGATCCTTGACCCTTTCACCTTCAAGAGATTTTGAATGGAAAACGCCTGCTTCACTGTCTGACCTGCTGTGCACTTTGTTTGATTTAGAATTCCAGATTGTTTATTGTCATTTCCAGTGCACAGGTGTAAAGGAGAACGAAATAGTTGTTACTCCAGATCCGATGCAGCGCAAAAAAAACACAGTAAGATAATGAACACGACAATAAAAATAAATACATAATATAGCTTATAGATTGATTGTATGTCTATAAAGTGATAAACAGTTCGTGAACAGGGTGAGTGGGATCCTCCATGATGTTATGGCTCTGTTCCGACACCTTTCTGTACTTACGTTCTTGGTGGTGGTGTCTGTGATGCATTGGGCAGTCTGGACAGTGATGTGTTAGGGAAACTGCAGGTGATATTTCACTCAATAATAATAGCAGGAGGTGAGGGAACTCTGAAGTACTAACCATATTATTTATTTTGAAATCTTCTTTAAATGTCTGGATAAATGACATGATAAAGAACTTCCCCCTGATTCTGATGATAAGCATCATTCTGAACTCTAGATGCAGGAAACATGAAATCTGAAATTGCTTGGTACAGAAACTGCACTGCAGCAGACAGAGAGGCTCTACAATAGGTAGTCAAAACTACCCAACCTATCACTGGCACCTGCCTACAGAGGGGCACCGGAAAGGGGTCAGTAACATCATGAAGGATCCCACCACCCTGCTCATGGACTGTTTGTTCCACTCCCATCAGGGAGGAGGCTACGTAGCATCCACACCAGGACCACCAGACTCAAAAACAGTTACTTTCCCCAAGCAGTGAGGCCGATCAACACCTCCACCCACTAACCCACCCCTCCACACCCCCAACCACCACTACTTTATCATTTCCTGTCAGTCACCTTCTGTACAGACACTCCTGTGCCTAGTGTCACTTTATGGACATACAATCATTCTATAAGCTATCTTATGTATACATATTTATTGTGTTTTTTTTATTATTCTGTTCTTTATCTTACTGTGTTTTTTTTTAGCTGCATTGGATCGGAATAACAAATATTTCCTTCTCCTTTACACTTGCGTACTGGAAATGACATTAAACAATCTGGAATCTTCAACCTACCAACAGTTCAAAGAACGTTCCGGATCAGAATCAGATTGATCATCACTGACTTAGATGATGCGAAATGTGGCATTTTGTGGCAGCGGTACAGTGCAAAGACATAAAATCACTATAGATTACAAAACAAATAATTTGTACAAATGAGGAACAGTGAGGTAGTGTACATGGGTTCACTGTCTGTTCAGAAATCTGATGGTGGATTGGAAGGAACTGTCGCTGATTCATCAAGTGTGGCTCCTCAGGCTCCTGTACCCTCTCCTTCATGGTAGCAATGAGCTAGGGTAACGCTATTACAGCTTGGGGCGTTGGAGTTCAGAGTTCGTTTCCGATACCATCTGTAAGTATAGTTTGCACACTCTCTCCATGACCATGTGGGTTTCCTCCAGGTGCTCCAGTTTCCTCCCACAGTCCAAAGGTGCACTGGTTTGTAGGTTAATTGGCCATTGCAGATTTATTTATTTAGATATAAACTTATAGAGATACAGTGTGGAACAGGGCCTCTGGCCCAATGAGCCACCCTGCACAGCAACCCCCGATTTAACGTCGAGGTAATCACAGGACAACTTACAATGACCGATGTCTCCCATCCACTACATAATGTACTGGGTGGGCACAGGAGTACATTCAGCCAGAGACTCATTCCACCGAGATGCAACGCAGAGTGTCATAGGAAGTCATTCCTGCCTGTGGCCGTCAAACTTTACAACTCCTCCCTTGGAGGGTCAGACACCCTGAGCCAATAGGCTGGTCCTGGACTTATTTCTTGGCATAATTTACATATTACTATTTAATTATTTGTGGTGCAACTGTAACGAAAACCAATTCCCCCCGGGATCAATAAAGTATGACTATGACTATGACTATGACTATGAGCCTACTAACCGGTACGCCTTTGGACTGTGGGACGAAACACTGGCATTCCACAGAGAGGACATACAAATGCCTTACAGAGGATGCTGGGACTGAACTCTGAACTCTGATGCCCTGAGCGGTAATAGTGCTGTGCTAACTGCTCCACGACTGTGGCGTACATTATCTTGTGATTGAGCTAATATGAATAGGTGGGTTGCTGGTGAGTGGCTTGTTGGACCAGAAGGATCTGTTCTGTGCTGTATCTCTGAATAAATCAATAAACGAACAAACAAATTCAGCCTAATTCTATCAAACTGCACCCAGTGATAAATAATCAGCTGGTTACTGACTGCTCAGAATGACGATCATAAAACCATTCACTGTTACCATGGAGATAAACTTCACAAGAAGAGTCCTCCAAACATTCACACACACGCTCGCCATATCCTGCTTCTGCTGGTCTTAGACTCCCCCAGCTCTACGTCTTTGAACCTGTGGGAGAACACCAGAGCATCGAGAGGAAATCCACCTGGTCATGGGAAGAATGTACAAACTCCTTACGGACACCAGGTTGCTGGCACGATGAAGAATTGTGGTAATTGCCACGTTACTATGCCGCAGTGAACATCGGTGACCAGCCTCGGATGTGCTGGGGTAGCCCACAAGTATCACCGCACGTTGCAGAGCCAATATAGCATTCTCACAAAGCTCAGCGGAACAGCACGGAACACAACCACAAAGCAACAGCAGCAAAACTAGTCCCTCCCTCCCATTCACCCACCCAAATCCCTATTACGCAATTATGACATCCTACTCCCCACATTCCCAACAACTCCCCTCGGGTTCGACCCCTTACCCCCTCACCAACACATTAGGAGGGCATTTACCATGTCCAGGAAACTGATCAGCACGTTTAAGGGATGTAGGAGGAAACCAGTGCACTTGGGCAAATCCAACATGGTCACAGTGAGAACTTTACACCATAAGACCACAAGACATAGGAGCAGAACTAGGCCATTCAGCCCATCAAGTCTGTTCTGCCATTCCATCATGGCTGATTTATTATCCCTCTCAACCCCATTCTCCTGCCTTCTCCCCGTAACCTTCGACACCCTGACTAATCAAGCACCCACCAATCTCCGCTATAAATATACTCAATGATTTGGCCTCCACGGCCATCTGTGGTAATGAATTCCACAGATTCACTGGTCTCTGGCTAAAGAAATTCCTCCTTAGGAACTCCCTTCCCGAAATTTATGGCAAATCTGAGTGGATGTGAGAACCTTTCAAAGCTCAAAGTAAACTTATGATCAACGTACATGTATGTCACCCTATACAACCCTAAGATTCATTTACTCACAGGAAACACCGAGAAACTACAAAAACACAGAATATAATAATAATAATTTAATAAGCCATAAATATCAAGAACATGAGATGAAGAGCCCTTGTGAGTCCATAGGGCTGTAGGAAATGTCAGTGATGTGGTGAGTGAAGTTATGCTCTCTGGTTCGGGAGCCTGATGGCCGAGGGGTAACTGTTCCTGAACCTGGTGGTGTGAGTCCTGATGCTCCTGTACCTTCTCGCCGATGGCAGCAGCGAGAGGAGAGCGCGGCGGGGTTGGTGGAGGTCTCTGATGATGGATTTAAACTCTGCCTTGCCACCACTCATTTGGCAAAGCAATTCCTATGAAGCACTTGCTGATGTCTGTTTGCGGCTCAGTTTCCATCTGCTCTGATATAATCATTACATTCACAATTGTAACAGCCACATTTGGCATTTTCATCCCACGTTTCAGAAGAAAACATGGTGAATTTAATCATTGGATGTGATGGAGCTGCAATTATGAAGCATGATTTCATTTCTCTTTGACCTGTCATCTCCTCACCTCTGCAGCCTCAAACACAGTTAGCTTACCATCTATAAATCCACAAGGCCATAAGACATAGGAGAAGAATTAGGCCATTCAGCCCATTGAATCTGCTCCACCATTCCATCGTGACTGATTTATTACCCAGTCTTCTGTCTGCTCCCCATGCCCTTTCTGTTGAAGAACCTATCAACGTCCGCTTTAAATATACCAAATGACTTGTCCTCCACAGAGTCACCACCCTTGGGGTAAAGAAATTCCCCCTCAGGAAACCCCCTTCCTGAAACCCATGGCAAACCTGCGTGGATGTGAGAACCATTCAAAGCTCCAAGTAAATTTATAATCAAAGTAAATATATCCCACCCTGAGATTCATTTTCCTGCAGGCATTCACAGTAGAACAAAGAAATACAATAGAATTAATGAAAAACTATGCACAAACACTGAATAACCAACATGCAAAAGAAGATAAACGATGCCAATAGGAAAAATGACTCATATACTGTATATACTTTATACTTTATACAATCATCATAGTGATATTTGACTCTGCTCTTCGTGCTCCCTGGATTACAAATCGATAGTAAATATTAAAAATTTAAATTATAAATCATAAATAGAAAATAGAAAAGGGAAAGTAAGGTAGTGCAAAAAAAAAACTGAGAGGCAGGTCCGGATATTTGGAGGGTACGGCCCAGATCCGGGTCAGGATCCGTTCAGCAGACTTATCACAGTTGGAAAGAAGCTGTTCCCAAATCTGGCCATACGAGTCTTCAAGCTCCTGAGCCTTCTCCCGGAGGGAAGGGGGATGAAAAGTGTGTTGACTGGGTGGGTCGTTTGTCCTTGATTATCCTGGCAGCACTGCTCTGACAGCGTGCGGTGTAAAGTGAGTCCAAGGACGGAAGATTGGTTTGTGTATAATACTGAGAATACGTGATGCAGAGCCCATTGTGGAATCAGTTCAAAGAAGGGCTGAGAGGTAGTTCAGGAGCCTGACGATTGTAGGGTAATAACTGTTCCTGAACCTGGTAGTGTGGGTCCTAAGGCTTCTGTACCTCCTGCTCAGTGGTAGCAGTGAGAAAAGAGCACAGCCTGGATGGTGAGGGTCTTTAATAACACAAGCTGCTCTCTTGTGGCAGCACTCCCTGCAGATGTGCTCAGCGGTGGGGAGAGTTTTGCCTGTGACAGAATGGACTGCGTCCATTACTTCACAGAATATCGAACATGACAGCACAGAATCAGTCCCTTTGGCCCAAGATGTTTTGCCAAACTAATTAAGCTATTAACATCTAATTGTTGGGCAGAAAATACAAAAGCCTGAAAGCGTGTCCAACCAGGCTCTAGAATAGCTTCTACTCCAGTGTTATCAGACTATTAAACGGTTTCCTAGTACTCTTCACCTCACAATCTGTCTCATTATGACCTTGCACCTTATTGTCTGTCTGCTCTGCACTTTCTCTGGAATTGTAACATTTCATTCTGCATTCTGTTATTGTTTTCCCTTGTTCTACCTCAGTGCACTGTGTAATGATCTGATCTGTATGAACAGTCTGCAAGACAAGCTTCTCACTGTATCTCAGTACATGTGACAATAATAAACCAATCTACAGATTTTAATTAGTCTAACCTCTTCTGCCGGCACATCAGAATCAGATTTATTATCTCTGATATACGGCATGAAATTTGTTTTGCGGCAGCAGTACAGTGCAATACATAACAATTACAATAACTTACAATGAGAATATTAAAAAACTAATTAAATTATGCAAGATAGTGGGGTGGTATTCATATCTTCATGGACTGTTCAGGAATCGGATGGCAAAGGGGAAGAAGCTGTTCCTCAAACACTGAGGTGTGTCTTTAGGCTCCTGTGCCTCCTCCCTGATGGTAGCATGTCCTGGGTGGTGAGGGTCCTCAGCGATGGATGCCATCTTCTTGAGGTATCATCTTCTGAAGATGTCCTTGATGATGCCTGGTCCGTATCCCTCCATTCTCTGCACATCCATGTGCCTAGTTAGGAAACAGTCCCATTGTATCAGCTCCCACCACACTGGCAGCTCGTTCCTGCCACTCACCACTCTCTGTGTAAAAAACTGCACGTCTCCTTTCAACTTATTCACCTCTCACATTAAGTGCATGCCCTCTGCTATCTGAGACTTTGACCCTGGGGAAAGATACCCTCTGTCCATTCCTTTCAATGTTCTGTAAACATCTGTCAGGCCTCCCCCATGTATCCGGCGCTCCAGAGAAAGCAACCCAAGTTTAACCAACCTCTCCTTACTGCTCACACATTCTAACCCAGTCAGAATCCTGGTGAGCCTCTTCTGCACCCTGTCCAGAGATTCCATACCCTTCCTCCAATGGGGCAACCAGGAGTGAATGCAATACTCTAGATGTGGCTTTACTTGATGTGCAACCTCTTCAGCTTTCTTGTCCCGATGAAGAGTCTCAGCCCAAAACACTGACTGCTTATTTCTCTCCATAGATGCCGCCTGACCTGCTGAGTTCCTCCAGCATTTTGTGTGCATTGCTGAAGATTTCCAAAATCTTTTGTGATAACTCAGACTTTATTTTTTCTCTCTCTCTCAATTTACACGAGTGTTGTCATGTTTATTTTGACTGTTTTGTATACAGATTATGCATAATATATGCTAATTTGTGCATGTTAATTTATGTCTGTCGTGTTGGTAATGTGCTATTCTGTTGCTGAGGGAAGATGCCAGCATAGAAAGGTGGGGGTGAGAAGGAGGACAAGCTATCAGGTGATAGGTGCACCCGGATGGGTGGGGAAGGGAGGGAGGGCAATGAAGTGAGAAGCTGGGAGGTGATAGGCAGGTGAGGAGATGAGGTGAGGGGCCAGAGTGGGGATTAGAAGAAGAGGGAAGGAGGAAGGGGAGAGTTGCTTTAAATTGGAGAAATCGATGTTCACAACATATGTGAGTGATAATAAACCACTGGAAGAATTTATTTAGCCAGAGAGTGGTGAATCTGGAATTCATTGCTACAGACGGCTGTGGAGGCCAAGTCTTTCGATATATTTAAGGCAGAGGTGATAGATTATTGATTAGTCAGGGCATGAAGAGATATGGAGAGAAGGTAGGAGATTGGGGCTGAGAGGAAATGGGATCAGCCATGATGAAATGATGGAGCAGACTTGATGGGCCAAATGGCCTAATTCTCCTCCTTATGATCTAACTCAACAGGTCAGGCAGCATCTATGGAGAGAAATAGACAGCCAACGAGACTCTTCATCAGGACTCCCCTTACTGACTTCCACACCATCATCTCCAGGAGCTTCTATGCCTACCTTGAATTTGAACAAGACAGATTAGTACACGACGGTCAGCATAGTATTGTTGGGCCAAAGGGCCTGTTTCTGTATAACTCTAACAGTGAAAGAGGACAGAGAAAACTTACAAGAATGCTGCAGGGTATATTTAAAGAAGAGGTTGATAGGTTCTTGATTAGTCATGATGTGAAATGTTACAGGGAAAAGGCAGGAGAATGGAGTTGAGGGGGATAATAAATCAGTCATGATGGAATGGCAGAGCAGAGTCAACAGGCTGAATGGCCTCATTCTGCTCCTGTATCTTATGGTCTTATGCTGACCTCCGCTTTAAATATACCCAGTGACCTGGCCTCCACAGCTGTCTGCAGCAATGAATTCCACAGATTCACCACCCCCTGGCTAAAGAAATTCCACCTCATCTCTGCTTTAAATGGATATCCCTCTATTCTGAGGCTGTGCCCTCTGGTCCTGGACTCACCCACTACAGAAAGCATTCCCTCCACATCCATTCTATCTGGGCCTTTCAATATTCGATAGGTTTCAATGAGAGCCCCCCCCCCCCATTCTTCTAAACTCCAGTGAGTACAGGCCCAGATCCATCAACTGTTCCTCATAAATTAACCCTTTCATTACATGGATTACTCATAATCCTCCTCTGAAAACTCTCCAATACTGGCACACCCTTTTTTAGGAAGGGGCCCAAAACTGCTCACAATACTCCATGTGGTCTGCCTTATGAAGCCTCAGCATCCAGCCTTGCTCTGATATTGCTTAGTGTAACGGTTTACAGTGCCAACAACCTGAGTTTAATTCCTGCTGCTGTCTGTGAGGAGTTTGTACGCTCTCCCCATGACTGCGTAGGCTTCCTGCGGGTGCTCCAGTTTCCCCCCACACTACAAAGGTGTATGGGTTAGCAAGTTAATTGGTCACATGGGCTTGTTACTGTGCTGCATCTGCAAACAAATAAGATAAAATGAAATACTCTGGTCCTCCTGATTGGGGCCAAAAGCCTTGCATTCGTGTCGTATGTCTCTGTCTGCTGCTTAGCTCCTGGAAGGGCCAACCATGGTGGCAACACGAAGGGGCAGTTCCAGACGATGAGAGATCCACCCAAGACCTTAGCAGTGGAGCTTCACAAGTTGGCTCTTGAACCAAAGGGTTTAATGTCACTCAAACTGACTCGCCCCATCACTGAAATGTTCCACACTGAAGTGAACTTCCTTTCAAGGACTCTTCATCTCATCTTCTCGATATTGTATATTGGAGGCAAGAGCGGATATTGGAATGCTGGAAAACGGTGGTGTAGAGGTAGCAGTGGTGTCAATGAACTAGCAGATGAACTGAATAAGTAACTTGCATCAGTCTTCAATGTGGACGACACTAGCAGTATGGTGGAAGTTCCAGGTGTCAGGGGGCATGAAGTGTGTGAAGTTACCATTACAAGAGAGAAGGTTCTTGGGAAACTGAAAGGTCTGAATGTAGATAAGTCACCTGGACCAGAGTCACACCCCAGAGTTCTGAAAGAGCTGGCTGAAGAGATCATGGCGGCATTAGTAATGATCTTTCAAGAAGTACTAGATTTTGGAATGGTCCCAGAAGACTGGAAAGTTGCAAATGTCACTCTACTCTTCAAGAAGGGAAAGAGGCCGAAGAAAGGAAACTATAGGCCAGTTAGTTTCACCTCAATGGTTGGGAAGATGTAGGAATCGATTATTAAGGATGAGGTCCTGGGGTACTTGGAGGCACATGATAAACTAGGTTGTAGTCAATATGGCTTGCTTGAGGGAAAATCTTGCCTAACAAATCTGTTGGAATTCTTTAAAGAAGTAACAAGCAGGATAGACAAAGGAGAAACAGTTGCTGTTGTGTTCTTGGATTTTCAGAAGTCCTTTGACGAGGTGCCACACATGAGGCTGCTTAACAAGCTACGAGCCCATGGTATTACAGGAAAGATTCTAGCATTGATAAAGCAGTGGCTGATGGGCAGGAGGCAAAGAGTGGGAGTAAAGGGACCCATTTCTGACTGGCTGCTGGTGATTTGTGGTGTTCCAAAGGGGTCTGTATTGGGACTGATACTTTTTATGTTATATGTCAATGATTTGGATGATGGAATTCATGGATTTGTTGCAAAGTTTGCAGATGATATGAAGATAGGTGAAGGGGAAGATAGCTTTGAGGAAGTAGAGAGGCTACAGAAGGACAAAACAGATTAGGAGAATAAGCAAAGAAATGGCAGGTGGAATACAGTGTTAGGAAGTGTTTGGTCATGCACTTTGGTCGAAGAAATGAAAGGGTTGACTGTTTTCTCAATGGACAGAAAATACAAAATACCGAAGTGCAAAGGGAGTTGGGAGTCCTGGTGCAGGATTCCCTAATGGTTAACTTGCAGGTTGAGTCTATGATGAGGAAGTCAAATGCAACGCTAGCATTCATTTCGAGAGGACTAGGATATAAAAGCAATAATGTAATGTTGAGACTTTATAAAGCACTGGCGAAGCTTCACTTGCAGTTATTGTGAGCAGTTTTGGGTTCCTTATCTTTGAAAGATGTGCTGAAACTGGAGAGGATTCAAAAGAGGATCATGAAAATGATTCCAGGATTGAATGGCTAATCATATGAAGAGTGTTTGATGGCTCTGGGCCTGTATTCACTAGAATTCAGAAGAATGAGGAGTGACCTCATTGAAACCCATCGAATGCTCGAAAGGTCTTGATAAAGTGGAAGTGCAGAGGATGTTTCCTATGGTGGGAGAGTCTAGGACCAGAGCACACAGTCTCAGAATAGAGGGGCATCGTTTTAGAATGGAGATGAGGAGGAATTTCTTTAACCAGAGAGTGGTGAATCTGTGGAATTCATTGCCACAGGCAGCCGTGGAGCCCAAGTCTTTATGTAAGGCAGAGGTTGATGGATTCTTGATTGGTCAGGGCATGAAGGGATAGAGGGAGGAGGCAGGAGACTGGGGCTGAGAGGAAAATTGGATCAGCTGTGATGAAATGACGGACCAGACTTGATGGGCCAAATGGCCAATTTCTGCTCCTCTATCTTATGATCTTATGGTCTTATTTATTGCTTATTTATTTATTATTATTATTTCTTTCTTTTTGTGTTTGCACAGTTCGTTGTCTTTTGCGCCCTGGCTGAACAAACAACTTGGTGCAGTCTCTCACTGATTCTGTTATTATGGATTTATTGAGTATCCCAAAGGAAAATGAAACTGAAGGTTGTATCTAACAGTAGTAGTGAGGTCGGAGATGGTATTAAACAGGAAATTAGAAATGTGTGCAATAAAGGAACAGCAGTTATAATGGGTGACTTCAATCTACATGTAGATTGGGTGAACCAAATTGGTAAAGGTGCTGAGGAAGAGGATTTCTTGGAATGTATGTGGGATGGTTTTTTGAACCAACATGTCGAGGAACCGACTAGAGAGCAGGCTATTCTGGACTGGGTTTTGAGCAATGAGGAAGGATTAATTAGCGATCTTGTCGTGAGAGGCCCCTTGGGTAAGAGTGACCATAATATGGTGGAATTTTTCATTAAGATGGAGAGTGACATAGTTAATTCAGAAACAAAGGTTCTGAACTTAAAGAAGGGTAACTTTGAAGGAATGAGATGTGAATTAGCTAAGATAGACTGGCAAATGACACTTAAAGGATTGATGGTGGATATGCAATGGCAAGCATTTAAAGGTTGCATGGATGAACTACAACAATTGTTCATCCCAGTTTGGCAAAAGAATAAATCAAGGAAGGTAGTGCACCCGTGGCTGACAAGAGAAATTAGGGATAGTATCAATTCCAAAGAAGAAGCATACAAATTAGCCAGAGAAAGTGGCTCACCTGAGGACTGGGAGAAATTCAGAGTTCAGCAGAGGAGGACAAAGGGCTTAATTAGGAAGGGGAAAAAAGATTATGAGAGAAAACTGGCAGGAAACATAAAAACGGACTGTAAAAGCTTTTATAGATATGTAAAAAGGAAAAGACTGGTAAAGACAAATGTAGATCCCCTGCAGACAGAAACAGGTGAATTGATTATGGGGAGCAAGGACATGGCAGACCAATTGAATAATTACTTTGGTTCTGTCTTCACTAAGGAGGACATAAATAATCTTCCAGAAATAGTAGGGGACAGAGGGTCCAGTGAGATGGAGGAACTGAGCGAAATACATGTTTGTAGGGAACTGGTGTTAGGTAAATTGAAGGGATTGAAGGCAGATAAATCCCCAGGGCCAGATGATCTGCATCCCAGGGTGCTTAAGGAAGTAGCCCAAGAAATAGTGGATGCATTAGTGATAATTTTTCAAAACTCGTTAGATTCTGGACTAGTTCCTGAGGATTGGAGGGTGGCTAATGTAACTCCACTTTTTAAAAAAGGAGGGAGAGAGAAACCGGGGAATTATAGACCGGTTAGCCTAACGTCGGTGGTGGGGAAACTGCTGGAGTCAGTTATCAAGGATGTGATAACAGCACATTTGGAAAGCGATGAAATGATCGGACAAAGTCAGCATGGATTTGTGAAAGGAAAATCATGTCTGACGAATCTCATAGAATTTTTTAAGGATGTAACTAGTAGAGTGGATAGGGGAGAACCAGTGGATGTGGTATATTTGGATTTTCAGAAGGCTTTTGACAAGGTCCCACACAGGAGATTAGTGTGCAAACTTAAAGCACACGGTATTGGGGGTAAGGTATTGGTGTGGGTGGAGAGTTGGTTAGCAGACAGGAAGCAAAGAGTGGGAATAAACGGGACCTTTTCAGAATGGCAGGCGGTGACTAGTGGGGTACCGCAAGGCTCAGTGCTGGGACCCCAGTTGTTTACAATATATATTAATGACTTGGATGAGGGAATTAAATGCAGCATCTCCAAGTTTGCGGATGACACGAAGCTGGGTGGCAGTGTTAGCTGTGAGGAGGATGCTAAGAGGATGCAGGGTGACTTGGATAGGTTGGGTGAGTGGGCAAATTCATGGCAGATGCAATTTAATGTGGATAAATGTGAAGTTATCCACTTTGGTGGCAAAAATAGGAAAACAGATTATTATCTGAATGGTGGCCGATTTGGACAAGGGGAGGTGCAACGAGACCTGGGTGTCATTATACACCAGTCATTGAAAGTGGGCATGCAGGTACAGCAGGCGGTGAAAAAGGCGAATGGTATGCTGGCATTTATAGCGAGAGGATTCGAGTACAGGAGCAGGGAGGTACTACTGCAGTTGTACAAGGCCTTGGTGAGACCACACCTGGAGTATTGTGTGCAGCTTTGGTCCCCTAATCTGAGGAAAGACATCCTTGCCATAGAGGGAGTACAAAGAAGGTTCACCAGATTGATTCCTGGGATGGCAGGACTTTCATATGAAGAAAGACTGGATGAACTGGGCTTGTACTCGTTGGAATTTAGAAGATTGAGGGGGGATCTGATTGAAACGTATAAGATCCTAAAGGGATTGGACAGGCTAGATGCAGGAAGATTGTTCCTGATGTTGGGGAAGTCCAGAACGAGGGGTCACAGTTTGAGGATAGAGGGGAAGCCTTTTAGGACCAAGATTAGGAAAAACTTCTTCACACAGAGAGTGGTGAATCTGTGGAATTCTCTGCCACAGGAAACAGTTGAGGTCAGTTCATTGGCTATATTTAAGAGGGAGTTAGATATGGCCCGTGTGGCTACGGGGGTCAGGGGTATGGAGGGAAGGCTGGGGCGGGGTTCTGAGTTGGATGATCAGCCATGATCATAATAAATGGCGGTGCAGGCTCGAAGGGCCGAATGGCCTACTCCTGCACCTATTTTCTATGTTTCTATGTTTCTATCTGCCAACATGTATGTACTTTGATAATAAAAGTCACTTTGCACTTTTGAACTTTAGCACATGACAATGGCAGTGCAGGCGGAGGAAGGCTGCAGCCATGAAGGGTCCCCAGTGGCTCCGCACTCCACGCCACGGGATTGCGACCCCGATCTGACAAGTATCGTATGACGTCTGTGCATACATCCGCCTCCCCAGCCGAGCTCCAGTAAGGGAATCCACCTTAACCTCCTAGTTTAAGTCATGTGATGATCAGCAAGTAGCGAAGGGGGCAGCAAGGTGAGAGGTCTGGAAGCCCCTCAGAATATGTGGATTCCGGATCGGCCCCTACAGCCTCTTGAGGACTCACCAATAGACAACCCTTAGGAGAACGTCAAATTTGACTCCAGTGATCAGACTTCCACATTATTTCTCTCAGTGGCAACTTTATTAGGCACACCTGTACACCTGCTCATCAATGCAAATATCTAAAGAGCCAATCAGGTGGCAGAGGCTCAATACATAAAAGCATGCAGACATGGTCAAGAGGTTCAGTTGTTGTTCAGACCAGAATGGGGAAGAAATGTGATCTCAGTGACTTTGACTGTGGAATGATTGTTGGTGCCAGATGGGGTAGTTTGAGTATCTCAGAAGCTGCTGATCTCCTGGGAGTTTCACGCACAACAGTCTCTAGAGTTTACAGAGAATGGTGCGAGGAACAAAAAACATCCAGTGAGCGGCAGTTCTGTGGGGGAAAACACCTTGTTAATGAGAGAGGTCAGAGGAGAATGGCCAGACTGGTTCAAGCTGACAGGAAGGTGACAGTAACTCAAATAACCTCACGTTACAACAGTGGTGTGCAGGAGAACATCTCTGAACGTGCGGCCCTTCGAAACTTGAAGTGGATGGTCTACGCAGCAGGAGACCTTGGACGGACACCAGTGGCCACTTTGTAAGGACAGGAGGTACAGTGGCCACGGTGTGTATAATGGTCGAGGTTAAGTTAAGGTTTGCTACCTCAGTACAGAGTGAGGGTGAATCGACTGGAGTCTTTTGTTGAGATATTTTGACAGGCAGTAGAAACTGTTCCTGTGATTAGTACCGAGCCTGTTCCTCCTACCCTACCGCCTCCCACTCCTGAGACTGTCAACTGCAGACGAGCTGTTATTTCAAACATCACTATTTCTGACTAAACTACTCGATCTGAGGATTGCCATTTAAGGGGACAGAGATGGATCGCAGAACAGTACTTCCCCAGAGAAGAGGTGGCACAAGTTAGACAGATTAAACTGACTTCTACACCATCTCATCACACATTCCTTGGCAGGGGTAGCAAGGGTTACCCTCAGAATAACATCTCCTCAGCAACATCCCATCACATATTCCCAGAGCAGTGATATCACTGGGCAGGTGAAGAGAAGAGAGTTTGCACACTGTCTCATCACATTCTCCCTGGACAGGGACAACACTGGGTATACATAGAGTGAAACTCCTTCAACACCATCACAACACACACGACTGGTATCAGACATAGAATGAAGCTCCCTCCACACTGTCCCATCATACACTCCCAGAATCAGGCACTGAGTGAAGCTCCCTCTACACTGTCCCATCATACACTCCTGGGGTCAAACACAGAGTGAAGCTCCCTCCATACCGTCCCATCACACACTCCAAGGGTCAGACACAGAATGAAGTTCCCTCCACACCATCACATCACATAATTCCAGGGTCAAACACAGAATGAAGCTTTCCTTACACCATCTAATCACACACTCCCGGGATCAGGCACAGAGTGAAGCTCCCTCCACACTGTCCCATCACACACTCCTGGGGTCAGGCACAGACTGAAACTCCCTCCATACCATCCCATCACACAGTCCCTGGTTAGGGATTGCATGGATAATATACAGATTTACAATCTACCTCCGTTAGATAGATATCTCAACCCAATGTGCTAGCTGTTCATTTCCCTCCAAGTGTGCTGCCTAACCTGATGGATTCTTCCAGCAGCTCCCAATTCTTGCTCTACTCTAGATTCATGTCTACATTCCCTTGCATCTCGCAGAAAACCCTTGCATAACATTATATCTCATTTATACATGTAAATGCCAGCATTTCCTTTACATTTTGGCTATTTTTTACATCATTGCTGTTACTTATAGAATCTGCTCCATGCCCGATTTGCTGGCTGCGATGTATTCCCTTTGACCTATTTTTTCTATTCTGATTGGGTGATCTCAGTTCTATCCGCAGTGGGATCTCCCTCTCCCTTTCTCCCATCCCTTGGAATTCAATGCCATGATGACAATATTAATTTAGCAGAGGGCTGATTGTATGTACCTCTTGCTCCTGTACACTGTTGTATCAGGGTTGCAGTGAGAAGGCTGTGGGTTGCTATAGAAACTCACGGCTTGTACTTCAGATCACTGGGCTGCATTGTGGATTTATACCGAGTTCTTTCATATCAAGAGAATTGTTGCATTATCTTGCCAGTTGTCGTGTGATGGGCATGATTAAATCTTTTCTTCAGACCAAGGACCACAGGGGAAGATTTTCATTTTATTTGTAGTAAAGATATACCCTGATATTGCTTTACTGACAGAGACTTGGGTAAATACGTTCAGACTTTATCCCCTGGAGCATAGTAGAATGAGGGGAGATTTTTGATAGAGGTGTACAAAATTATGAAGGTAAATAGATTGGGTCATAAAAAGTGCTTTTGGCATGTTAGCATTCATAATTCAATTTATTGAGTACAGCAGTTGGGATGTTATGTTGAAGTTGTATAAGACGTTGGTGAGGCCGAATTTGGAGTATTGTGTGCAATTCTGGTCACCCAGCCACAGGAAAGATGATCCCTTCTGCCATCAGGTAGAAGGTACGAGAGCTTAAGGACTCACACCACCAGGTTCAAGAACAGTTCCTACCTCTTACTCATCAGGCTCTTGAACAAAGAGGATAACTACACTCACTTGCCCATCCATTGAGGTGTTCTCACAATCAATGTTTGCACTTTAAGAACTTTTTATCCCATTATCTCATGTTCTGGTTATTTATTTCTATTTATTTATACTTGCATTTGCACAGTTTGTTGTCTTCTGCACTCTGGTTGATCTTTCATTGATCCTGTTATAGTTACTATTCTATTGATTTGCTGAGTATGCCCACAGGAAAATGAATCTCAGGGTTATATTTGGTGACACATATGTAATTTGATAATAATTTGAACTTTGAATAAGGTTGAAAGAGTGCAGGAAAAACTTACAAGGACACAAGTTACTGGGAAAGGTTGAATAAGTTAGGACCAGATGGTCTGCATCCCAGAGTGCTTAAGGAAGTAGCCCAAGAAATAGTGGATGCATTAGTGATAATTTTTCAAAACTCGTTAGATTCTGGACTAGTTCCTGAGGATTGGAGGGTGGTTAATGTAACCCCACTTTTTAAAAAAGGAGGGAGAGAGAAACCGGGGAATTATAGACCGGTTAGCCTAACGTCGGTGGTGGGGAAACTGCTGGAGTCAGTTATCAAAGATGTGATAACAGCACATTTGGAAAGCGGTGAAATCATCGGACAAAGTCAACATGGATTTGTGAAAGGAAAATCATGTCTGACGAATCTCATAGAATTTTTTGAGGATGTAACTAGTAGAGTGGATAGGGGAGAACCAGTGGATGTGGTATATTTGGATTTTCAAAACACTTTTGACAAGGTCCCACACAGGAGATTAGTGTGCAAACTTAAAGCACACGGTATTAGGGGTAAGGTATTGATGTGGATAGAGAATTAGTTATCAGACAGGAAGCAAAGAGTGGGAATAAACGGGACTTTTTCAGAATGGCAGGCAGTGACTAGTGGGGTACCCTAAGGCTCAGTGCTGGGACCCCAGTTGTTTACAATATATATTAATGACTTGGATGAGGGAATTAAATGCAGCATCTCCAAGTTTGCGGATGACACGAAGCTGGGTGGCAGTGTTAGCTGTGAGGAGGATGCTAAGAGGATGCAGGGTGACTTGGATAGGTTGGGTGAGTGGGCAAATTCATGGCAGATGCAACTTAATGTGGATAAATGTGAAGTTATCCACTTTGGTGGCAAAAATAGGAAAACAGATTATTATCTGAATGGTGGCCAATTAGGAAAAGGGGAGGTGCAACGAGACCTGGGTGTCATTGTACACCAGTCATTGAAAGTGGGCATGCAGGTACAGCAGGCGGTGAAAAAGGCGAATGGTATGCTGGCACTTATAGCGAGAGGATTCGAGTACAGGAGCAGGGAGGTACTACTGCAGTTGTACAAGCCCTTGGTGAGACCACACCTGGAATATTGTGTGCAGATTTGGTCCCATAATCTGAGGAAAGACATCCTTGCCATAGAGGGAGTACAAAGAAGGTTCACCAGATTGATTCCTGGGATGGCAGGACTTTCATATGAAGAAAGACTGGATGAACTGGGCTTGTACTTGTTGGAATTTAGAAGATTGAGGGGGGATCTGATTGAAACGTATAAAATCCTAAAGGGATTGGACAGGCTAGATGCAGGAAGATTGTTCCCGATGTTGGGGAAGTCCAGAACGAGGGGTCACAGTTTGAGGATAAAGGGGAAGCCTTTTAGGACTGAGATTAGGAAAAACTTCTTCACACAGAGAGTGGTGAATCTGTGGAATTCTCTGCCACAGGAAACAGTTGAGGCCAGTTCATTGGCTATATTTAAGAGGGAGTTAGATATGGCCCTTGTGGCTACGGGGATCAGGGGGTATGGAGGGAAGGCTGGTGCAGGGTTCTGAGTTGGATGATCAGCCATGATCATAATAAATGGCGGTGCAGGCTCGAAGGGCCGAATGACCTACTCTTGCACCTATTTTCTATGTTTCTATGTTTCTAGGACGTCATTCCCTGGAGCGTAGGAGAATGAGGAGAGATTTGATAGAGGTATACCACATTATGAGCTTATAGATAGGGTAAATGCAAGCAGGCTTTTTCCACGGAGGTTGGATGAGACTAGATCATGGGTGAAGGGTGAAAGGTGAAATATTCAAGGGGAACATGAGGGGGATCTTCTTCCCTCCAAGGAAGGTGAGAGTGTGGAACGAGCTGCCAGTGGAGGTGCTGGATGCAGGTTCAATTTCAACATTTAAGAGAAGTTTGGATAGGTACATGGAAGAGATGAAAAAGACTACTGGATAATTCTCTGGTATTGCAAGATGACAAGACTTCACATTCTACACCAATATAACCTTGCACTTTCTCCATAACTGTAACGCTTTATTCTGGGTGGGGAGAGTCTGCCATGGGGGGAGAGTGTCCATGGTCTGTGGGTGGGGAGAGACGGTGACATGGGAGTGTCTGTGGGCTCTGGGAGGGGATTGAGTAGGTGGGGAGAGTTGGTGATGGGGGAGAGTGTCCGTTGACTGTGGGTGGGGATTAGGGGTTGGGCGGGGGAGTCTGTGATATGGGAGAGAGTCTGTGGACTGTGGGCAAGGATTCAGTGGGTGGGGAGAATCGGTGATGGGGGAGAGTGTCCGTTAGCTGTGGAAGGGGTGTTCATGAGATTCAATAGATGGAGTAAGCATTTTCCAAATCCTGTCGGCTGTTTTTCCCTCTCCATAGGTGCTGCCTGATCTGCTCAGTTCCTCCAGCATTTTGTGTGTGTTACTTGGGATTTTCCAAGGGCTTAGTTTTGTACCTATGGAAAGTACTTTGTCTCACTCCTGCAATGAGGTGGATGGAAGAAGGGTCAGGTCTGAAAAGATCTCAGACCAAACCACCTCGGTCGAGCCAGTTATACGTGTAGACAAAATCTTGCAGACACCAACTACAGACTCGCTCTCAAGCACTCTACAACTCAAGCTCTCAGTATTATTTATTTACTTAATTTTTTTTATCATTTGCCCGATTTGTCTTCTTTTGCACATTGGTTGGTTCTCAGTTTTTGTTTAAGAATAGATTTTCATAAATTCTCTTCTGTTTCTTTATTTTCCTGTGTAAGCCTGCCAGAACATGAATCTCAAGGTGACAGTGACATGATTT
Source organism: Mobula birostris (assembly GCF_030028105.1). NCBI lineage: Eukaryota > Metazoa > Chordata > Chondrichthyes > Myliobatiformes > Myliobatidae > Mobula > Mobula birostris. The sequence continues at coordinate 175,268,138 of NC_092376.1, forward strand.
GATAAAAAGTTTACATTGAACTTTAAACTGCTGAGCTTTGATGCTTAAAAGGGAGCGTTCATCATTAAAGATTTCACCAAGCATTAAACCTGATTCTGACCCCATGAACCACAGATCATCAGAACTTTCCTAGACCTTCTCCTGGGCATTCAAACACACCTCTAAGATTCCAACCTCAGAAGCAGTGGCCCGTTCCAGGAATGAATAAAAGATTACTTCTGTCACAGAGGAACCACTGTGAATCCCAATCAGGATTCCCAACTACACTTGCCATGTGATAAAGCCGTTGGATTAAGAAAATGAAGCCAATCGGTTTAGAAGGGGCAAATTGGAGCTTGATGCCTGAAGACCTTAGCAGGATAGTAAGTAAAGAGGTGAGAATTTTGGAACAACAGAGGCAAATCTCAGACAAAATGGTTTGCGAGGGTGCTGCAGGGACTCAAAGGACAAAGTTATCAGGGAGCTTCACGTTCCTGAGAGTCAACATCTATCAAGATCTATCCTGAGCACAACATATTGATGGAATTATGAAGAAGGGGCAATATTGAGGCGATTTAGTATGTCAGCAAAGACTCTCACAAGTTTCTACAAATGTACTGTGAAGAGCATTCTCAACCAAGAGAAAATCTGCAGATGCTGGAAATCCGAGCAACACAAACAAAATGCTGGAGGAACTCAGCAGGCTAGGCAGCATCCATGGAAAAGAGTACGGTCGATATTTTGGGCTGAGAACCTTTGGTGCCCGAAACATCGACTGTATTCTTTTCCATAGATGCTGCCGGGCCTGCTGAGTTCCTCCAGCATTCTGTGTGAAGAGCATTTTGACTGGTTGCATCACTGTACAGTGTGGAGAGGTCACTGTACAGGATCAGAAAAAGCCGCAGTGAGCTGTAAACTCAGCAGGCTCCATCATGGGCATTAGCCTTCCCAGCATCAAGGACACCTTCAACAGGCAATGCCTCTAAAATGCAGCATCCACTGTTAAGGAGCTTCTCCATCTGGACTCTTCTCATTACCGTTGTCAGAGGGGAAGCTTAAGACACACATTCGACATTTCAGGAACAGCTTCTTCCCCTCTGCCATCAGATTTCTGAATAAACAATGAACCCATGAACACTATCTCACAATTTTTGCTGTCTTTTTGCGCAAATTTAATTTTTAAATTTATGATTTTTTTGTAGTTTATTGTATATTTTACGCATTGCACTGTACTGCTGCCACAAAACAACAAATTCAGCGCCATGTGGCGGTGATAACAGTGACTATAAACCTGATTCCGAGTAACACGCACAAAATACTGGGGGAGATCTGCAGGTCAGGCAGCATCTATGGAGGGGAATAAACAGCTGATGTTTCAGGCTGGGACCCTTCATCAGGACTGGAAAGAAAGGGGGGAGAAAACAAAATAAGTAGGCAAGGGGTTGGGAGGAAGAAGTATAAGATGACAGGTGATAGGAGAAACCGGGAGAGAGGGAGGAATGAAGTAAAGATTAGCTTAGATTAGATTCAATTTTATTGTCATTGTGCTGAGTACAGATACAAAGCCAATGAAATGCATTTAGCATCTGACCACAAATGCAAAGAATAGTGTTATTTACAAAATAACTGCGAATAAAAGAAGTGCTACAACACACAAATATAAAAGTACTGAGACAGCTCAATACGCATGCAATACTGCTTAGCGCTGAGAAGTTGATTGGTGAGAGACTGGAGAAGGGAGAATCTGACAGGAAAGGACAGAAGAGCATGGGAGAAAGGGAAGGGGTAAAGCACCAGAGGGAGATGATGGGCAGGTAAGGAGATAAGGCAAGAGAGGGAAACAAGAATGGAGAATGGTGAAGGAGAGGAGGGTAGGGTCAATTACTAGAAGTTTGAAAAATCGATGTTCATGCCATCAGGTTAGATGTCATGAGGTAAATCCTCTCCTTCCCTGAAGATGACTGCAGGGTCACCAGAGAGTTTGTTGCTTTAATCAAGTTTCAAAACGTTCAAAGCACATTTATCATCAAAGTACATACATGTCACCATATGCAACCCTGAGATTCATTTCCTTCCGGGTATTCACGGTAAATCCAAGCAACACAGTAGAATCAATGAAAGACCACACCCAACAGGATGGACAAACTACCAACGTGCAAAAAACAACAAACGGAGCAAACACTAAAAAGCAACAATAATAATCATAAATGAGCAATAAATATTGATAATATGAGATGACGAGTCCTCAAAAGTGACTCCATAGGTTGTGGGAATAGTTCAGGTTTGAGGTGAGTGAATTTGAGTGAAGTTATCCCCTCTGGCACAAGAGCCTGATGGTTGAGGGCTGATGATTGGCTGACCTCTGACACGACCAGGCCATGAGTCAGAGGTCACTGGGAAATTAAGGATGTTCGATGAATACTGATTGGGCCAGTGATTTCGTGATATTAACAAAGCCAATCATTCAATCATTCCTGGAGTTCCGCGCTTGATTCTCAGCGGAGAGTGCGGAACACAGCGTGTATTTTATTTATTTAGAGATGTAATATGGAGCAGGCCCTTCCGGCCCCTTCAGCTACATCGCTCGGAAACCCACAATTTAGCACTCGCCTAATCACAGGGAAATCTACAATGACCACTTAACATTCTAACCAGCACGTCTTTAAACTGCGGGAGGAAACCGGAACACCTGGAGGAATCAGCCAAATCACAGGGAGAAGGTACAGACGACACTGGAACTGAACTCTGAACTAGGACTCCCCGAGTGTCATGCTAACATAACATCCCAACGGAGGGACTGTGTGAACCGTAGAGGACCTTGTCTGAAGGGGAGACCTGTTTTATACACAGACGCAGGTGGGGTCTAAGGGAATGGTTTTGTAGGCACAAAGAGTTGGAATTTAGTTACCATGGAAACAGATAATTTATTTATGTAGAAAAATTGCAGCCCTTACAGTACTGGGAGTACTTTTGAGTTCATGCGGTTGGTAGGGTCTTAGTATCAGAACCAGAATCAGGTTTATTGTCACTGACATATGTCATGAAATTTTAAACACATGAGATTCTGCAGATGCTGGAAATCCAGAGCAACACACACAAAATGCTGGAGGAACTCAGCAGGACAGGCAGTATCTATGGAGGGGAATAAACAGTCGATGTTTTGGGCTGAGACCCTTCATCAGGACAGTATGAAATGTTGACTGTTTATCCCCCCTCTGCAGATACTGCCTGACCTGCTGAGTTCCCGCAGAACCTGGGCCTCTGTACCTCCCTCTGCAATTGGATCCTCTACTTCCTAACTGGAAGACCACAATCTGTGCGGATTGGGAATTATAGACCGGTAAGCCTGACATCGGTGGTGGGGAAAATGCTAGAATCAGTTATCAAAGATGTGATAACAGCACATTTGGAAAGCAGTGAAATCATTGGACAAAGTCAACATGGATTCGTGAAAGGAAAATCATGTCTGACGAATCTCATAGAATTTTTTAAGGATGTAACTAGTAGAGTGGATAGGGGAGAACCAGTGGATGTGGTATATTTGGATTTTCAAAAGGCTTTTGACAAGGTCCCACACTGGAGATTAGTGTGCAAACTTAAAGCACACGGTATTGGGGGTAAGGTATTGATGTGGATAGAGAATTGGTTGGCAGACAGGAAGCAAAGAGTGGGAATAAATGGGACCTTTTCAGAATGGCAGGCAGTGACTAGTGGGCTACCGCAAGGCTCAGTGCTGGGACCCCAGTTGTTTACAATATATATTAATGACTTAGACGAGGGAATTAAATGCAGCATCTCCAAGTTTGCAGATGACACGAAGCTGAGCGGCAGTGTTAGCTGTGAGGAGGATGCTAAGAGGATGCAGAGTGACTTGGATAGGTTAGATGAGTGGGCAAATTCATGGCAGATGCAATTTAATGTGGATAAATGTGAGGTTATCCACTTTGGTGGCAAGAACAGGAAAACAGATTATTATCTGAATGGTGGCCGATTAGGAAAAGGGGAGGTGCAACGAGACCTGGGTGTCATTGTACACCAGTCATTGAAAGTGGGCATGCAGGTACTGCAGGTGATGAAAAAGGTGAATGGTATGCTGGCATTCATAGCAAGAGGATTCGATTACAGGAGCAGGGAGGTACTACTGCAGTTGTACAAGGCCTTGGTGAGACCGCATCTGGAGTATTGTGTGCAGTTTTGGTCCTCTAATCTGAGGAAAGACATTCTTGCCATAGAGGGAGTACAAAGAAGGTTCACCAGATTGATTCCTGGGATGGCAGGACTTTCATATGATGAAAGACTGGATCGACTAGGCTTATACTCTCTGGAATTTAGAAGATTGAGGGGGGATCTTATTGAAACGTATAAAATTCTAAAGGGATTGGACAGGCTAGATGCAGGAAGATTGTTCCCGATGTTGGGGAAGTCCAGAACGAGGGGTCACAGTTTGAGGATAAAGGGGAAGCCTTTTAGGACTGAGATTAGGAAAAACTTCTTCACACAGAGAGTGGTGAATCTGTGGAATTCTCTGCCACAGGAAACAGTTGAGGCCAGTTCATTGGCAATATTTAAGAGGGAGTTAGATAAGGCCTTTGTGGCTAAAGGGATCAGGGGGTATGGAGAGAAAGCAAGTATAGGGTTCTGAGTTGGATGATCAGCCATGATCGTACTGAATGGCGGTGCAGGCTTGAAGGGCCGAATGGCCTACTCCTGCACCTATTTTCTATGTTTCTGTGTTCCTATGTTTAACATCTCCTCCTCGCTGACGATCAACACTGGCGCACCTCAGGGGTGTGTGCTTAGCCCACTGCTCTACTCTACATACACATGACTATGTGGCTAGGCATAGCTTAAATACCATCTATAAATTTGCTGATGATACAACCATTGTTGATAGAATCACAGGTGGTGATGAGAGGGCGTACAGGAGTGAGATATGCCAACTAGTGGAGTGGTGCCGCAGCAACAACCTGGCACTCAACGTCAGTAAGATGAAAGAGCTGATTGTGGACTTCAGGAAGGGTAAGGCGAAGGAACACATACCAATCCTCATAGAGAGATCAGAAGTGGAGAGAGTGAGCAGCTTCAAGTTCCTGGGTGTCAAGATCTCTGAGGATCTAACCTGGTTCCAACATATCAATGCAGTTATAAAGAAGGCAAGACAGCAGCTATACTTTATTAGGAGTTTGAAGAGATTTGGCATGTCAACAAATGCACTCAAAAACTTCTATAGATGTACTGTGGAGATTATTCTGACAGGCTACATCACTGTCTGGTATGGAGGGGGCTACTGCACAGGACCGAAAGAAGCTGCAGAGTTGTATACGAGGGGTGATTGATAAGTTCGTGGCCTAAGGTAGAAGGAGTCAATTTTAGAAAACCTAGCACATTTATTTTTCCTACATTTACACACTTAGTCCAGCAGTCGTGGAGCATACGGATCCCTTCTTTGTAGAAGTTGGAGTCTTGGACCTCCGGAAGTGGTCCACAGCAGGGGTGATTGATAAGCTCACGGCCTAAAGTAGAAGGAGATGAGGAGAAACTTCAAACTTTCTGCATTTTCACTCAAAGAGTTGAACTGTACGTGCATGTAACGAGAGCTGTATAACTCATCCCCTTCTACCTTAGGCCATGAACTTATCTATCACCTCTGCTGTGGACCACTTGGAGGTCCAAGACACTCCATGTTACATGCACGTGCACGTTCAACTCTTTGAGTGATAATGCAGAAAGCTTGAAGTTAATAACTCATCTCCTTCTACCTTAGGTCACAAACTTATCAATCACCCCTGCTGTGGACCACTTCTACAAAGAAGGGATCCGTATGCTCCACGACCGCTGGACTAAGTGTGTACATGTAGGAGGGGACTATGTTGAAAAAATAAATGTGCTAGGTTTTCTAAAATTGACTCCTTCTACCTTGGGCCACGAACTTATCAATCACCCCTCATAAATCTAGTCAGCTCCATCTTGGGTACTAGCCTACAAAAGTACCCAGGACATCTCCAGGGAGCTGTGTCTCAGAAAGGCAGCATCCATTATTAAGGACCCCCAGCACCCAGGGCATGCCCTTTTCTCACTGTTATCATCAGGTAGGAGATACAGAAGCCTGAAGGCACACACTCAGCGATTCAGGAACAGCTTCTTCCCCTCTTCCATCCGATTCCTAAATGGACTTTGAACCCTTTTACACTACCTCACTTTTTTAAGATATATATTATTTCTGTTTTTGCACGATATTAATCTATTCAATATGTGTTATTTATTTATTTGTTATTATTTTATTTTGTGTTTTTCTTCTATATTATAGTCATAGTCATAGTCACAGTCATACTTTATTGATCCCGGGGGAAATTGGTTTTCATTACAGTTGCACCATAAATAATTAAGTAGTAATAAAACCATATATAGTTAAATAATAATATGTAAATTATGCCAGGAAATAAGTCCAGGACCAGCCTATTGGCTCAGGGTGTCTGACCCTCCAAGGGAGGAGTTGTAAAGTTTGATGGCCACAGGCAGGAATGACTTCCTATGACGCTCTGTGTTGCATCTCGGTGGAATGAGTCCCTGGCTGAATGTACTCCTGTGCCCAACCAGTACATTATGTAGTGGATGGGAGACATTGTCCAAGATGGCATGCAACTTGGACAGCATCCTCTTTTCAGACACCACCAGTGCATATGTATTGCAATGAACTGCTGCTGCTATTTATCAAATTTCATGTCACATGCCGGTGATAAAAAACCTGGGTCTGATTCTGGGAAAAACCGGGATATTGACAGGATGAGGAGCTGGGCAGAAAAATGGCAGGTGGGGCCCAGCGAGTCGCATCATCCACCGATCCACCTATTGTAACCTGAACTGAATCACAGGACAATTTACAAAGGTCAATTAGCCTACCAACCGAAACGTCCTTGGACTGTGGGAGGAAACGCAAGCGCACACGTGGGAAGAATGTACAGAATTTCTTACAGAGGGCATTGAAATTGAACTCTGAGCGCTGACAACCCTAGCAGCAATAACGTTGTGCTAATCGGGATGCTACCATTGTGCCCCAACACAGAAAAGTGTGAAGGGATTGGAAAGATGAATTTGAAGGCAGAATACAGGGTTAACAGTAGGATTCTTAGCAATGTGGAGGAACTGCGGGATCTCGGAGTCCACAGCCACAGATCCCTCAAAGTTGATGCACGTTGATAGAGTGGTTAAGAAAGTGTACGGTGTCTTGCCCTCTGTTAGTCAGGGGATTGAGTTCAGTAGCCGTGAGGTAATGTTGCAGCTCTATAGAAACCTGATTTGACCACACTTGTGTTCAGTTCTGGTTACCTCATGATGGGAAGGATGTGAAAGCTTTAGAGAACGTGCAGAGGAGATTTACCAGCACGCTGTGTGGATTAGAGAGCATGTCTGATGAGGGTAGGTTGAGTGAGCTAGGGCTTTTCTCATTGGAGTGAAGGAGGATTGAGAGGTGACTTGATAAAAGCGTACAAGATGATAAGTGGACAGCCAGAGACTTTTTCCCAGGGTGGAAAAATACGAGGGGGCTTAATTTTAAGGTGACTGGAAGGAAGTACAGGGAGGATTATCAGAGGTGGGTGTTTTACACAGAGAGTGGTGGGTGTGTGGAACACCCTGCCAGGCATGGTGATGGAGGCAGATACATTAGGGACTTTTAAGAGACTGTTAATTAGGCAAATGGGTGATAGAAAAGTGGAGGGCTACGTAGCATGGAAGGGGTAGATTAATCTTAGAGCAGGTTAAAAGGTTGGCACAACATTGTGGGCCAAAGGGCATATTCTGTTCTATGTTCTATGTTCCACCTAGTATTATCTATTCAAAGCAGAGATCAATAGACCAGGATCAGATCAGGTAGAAGATATTGAGAACTGCCAACACTCACAGTCAATGCAACCAGAATATTTCCATTTACTGGGTTTTTTTGGAAAAGTTATCTCAGTGCAAATAACACCTCACACCCCCTGTAATCTCGGGCAAACAGAAACGGAGTGCCTGTTATATAATGTAATTAGATAAAAGCAAAGATGTAAATGCTGAGGCTTTATCGGGTGTGAGTCAGACTGAACTTGGAGTATTGTGAGCAGCTTTGGGCCCTGTATCTAAAGAAGTATGTGCAAGTCCAGAGGAAATTCACAGGTATGGCCCTGGGAATTAAAGGTTTAACCTATGAGGAGCACTTGGTAGTTCTGTGTCAGAATTTGAGGGGGCTCTGAAGAACGAGGGAGCATTTCATTAAGGGGGGAGGAGACGAGGAGGACAAAGAGAGGATGGTTCCATCTGTTAGATCTGAGGGCACTGCCTCAGAATAAAAGGATGTCCCTTTTTGACCTGAAGTGAGAAGGAATTTCTTCAGCCAGACGGTGGTGAATCTGTGGAATGTGATGAGAGAGTGGTGGTGTTCCAAGTCATTGGGTGTATTTAATGCAGAGACTGTTATGTTCTTGATATGTAAGAGCTATGGGAAGAAGGTGGGAGATCGGGGTTAAGAAAAAACAATCAACCATGATGGAATGGTGGAGCAGACTCGATGGGTCAAATGGTCTAACTCTGCTCCTAGAACTTTAGGTCTTATGGTTAGATACCTCAATCTTTTTGTGTGAGAGGAAAACCACTCAGGAACTGAGCAGGTCAGGCAGCAGGGAGTGGTCCATATGAGGAGTCTTGGCCCAAAACATCAGCTGCTTATTTCCCCCCACAGATGCTGCCTGACCCACTGAGCTTATTGATTTATTTAGAGACGTAGGGCAGAGCTGACCCTGCCGGCCCATTGAGCCATGTCACCCAGCAACCCACTGATCTGACCCTACCCTGATTACGGGATAATTCACAATGACTGATTAGCCTAATAGCCGGTTTTTGGAATGTGGTGGGGAGATGGGAGCCATTCGGAGAAAATCCAAGCATTCACGGGGAGGACTCACACACTCCCTACAGGTGGCACTGGAATTGAACTCTGAGCGCTGAGGCCTCAAGCTGTAATAGCGTCGTGCTAACCACTACGTTACCATGGCGCCCAGGATAATTCCAGCAGGGCCTTGCTTATTTATTGTTCCAGATCCTAGCATCTGCAGTCTCCTGTCTCTCTGTTCCTTCGGTTCATCTTCTGCAAACCTGAGTTTCTTTATTCCTTTTTTTAATATATATTCTGGCCTTTAGCAACACAGTACAAAGACAGCGAAGTTGAAGCTGATTTTAACGACACAGGTTTTCACTTTCTCAGCTACCAAAACCAACTCTCCAGCCTGATGGCACGAACATTGATTTTTCCAGCTTCTAGTGATTTCTCCCCTTTCCCCTTCTCTCATCTTCAAGTGTCCACTCCGACCTCTCTTCTTACCCCTACTCTTCTCCTCACCTGCCCATCAGCTCCCTCTGATGCCCCTCCTCCTGCCCTTCCTCCCATGGTCCACTCGCCTCTTTAATCAGATTTCTTCTTCTTCTTCAGTCCGTTACCTTTCCACCTATCATCTCCCAGCTTCCTACTTCATTCCCCCCTTCTCCCACGCATTCTAGGAACCCAGCACTCTCTGTGTGATTCCCTCCGGTACTGGATATTTTTAATGTGAAAAGGATACCAGCTCTCTACTCATAATCTCATAAACCTCTATCAGGTCTCCCCTCAGCCTTTGCCACTCCAGATAAAACAACCCAAGTTTGTTTAACCTCTCACTATAGCACATCATCACCATTATCATTATGTGCTGTGTCGTGTGACATGGGTGATCATGTTCCCATGACCTTGATTGTTCTTGGCAAACTTTTCTACAAAAGTGGTTTGCCATTGCTGCCTTCTGGGCAGTGTCCTTACAAGATGCGAGGCCTCAGCCGTTATCTCTTCAGAGATCGTCTGCCTGGTGTCAGTGGTCACACAACCAGGACTTGCGATATGCACCACCTGCTCCCATGGCTTCCCATGACCCTGTTCGGGGACTAAACAGCTGCTACACCTTGCCCAAGGGTGACCTGCAGGCTAGCGGAGGGAAGGAGCATCTTACACCTCCTTTGATAGAGACATATCTCTGCCCCACCACTCCTACACATAAAGTCTGCAACTTTCTACAGCTATTTCCAATCCTGTGCAGAGGTCCCTGCATAGCAGATGGTGCTGCAACCAGATTGAATGCATCACAGAGATTATATCGGAAATCTCAAAAATCATGGATGCTGCAAATGCTGATATTTGGGTATTGTATGCAGATCCAGTCTCCTACCTACAGGAAATATATTAATAAAATTGAAAGAGTGCAGAGAAATGTATGAGGATGTTGCCAGGCCTTGAGGACCTGAGTTATAGAGACAGGTTGAATTGGTTAGGACTTTAGTCCCAGGAGCATAAGGGAGCCCAAGGGAGACCTGCAATCTAGCGGAGGGAAGGAGCGCCATTCACCTCCTTTGGTAGAGACGTATCTCCACCCACCCCCCTTCTAATCCAGGCAGCATACTGGTGAAGTTATTCAAAGCCTCTGCATCATCCTTATAACAGGTTGACCAGAACTGTATGCAACACTCCAGACTTGATCAAACTGGAGTTTCTTAAGCTGCAACGTAACTTCTCGACTCTTGAACTCAGTGCCTCAACTAACAAAGGTAAACAAGTCGTACATTTTCTTTACCACCCTAGTAACCTGCAGAGTCACTTTCCAGAAGCTATGGATGGACTCCAAGATACCTCTGGACATTGACACGGTTAAGGGTCTTGCTACGTAGTTAAGTGGTAGATTGGTTTATCACTGTCACAGATATGTAGATACAGTGAAAGACTTGTCTTTCACACTGTTCATACAGATCAGATCATTACTCAGTGCATTGAGGTAGAACAGTAACAGAATGCAGAATAAAGTGTTACAGTTACAGAGAAAGTGCAGTGCAGGCAGACAGTGAGGTACAAGACCATAATGAGGTAGATTAGGAGATGAAGTATTTATTTTATCGTACTAGGAAATCATTCAATAGTGCTATAACAGTGGGGTAGAAGCTGTCCTTCAGCCTGGTGGTACGTTCTTTCAGGCTTTTGTATCTTCTGCCTGATGGGAGAGGGGAGATGAGAGAATGTCTGGGGTGGGTGGGGTCTTTGATTACGCTGGCTGCTTCACTGAGGTGGCGAGGTGTAGACGGAGTCCAGGGAGGGGAGCACCAGAACTGCCGAAGTTTGTCCATCACTCTCTGGGTTGAGTGGCAAAGAAGGTGAAGAGGGTCTCTGTGAAATATTTTGTCCGAGAGGTGGGAGTGTGGAATTCCCTCGGAATGGTGTTGTAGCTGTCAGGCTGGATTGAGAGCTGGTAATTTGGAGAGTGACATGTGACAGAGGTCTCACTACCTGAGTTGATCCACTGGGTTATGTCTGACATCGAACCAGCCTCAATCTCAGCTGCTACACTGAAACTCTTACATTGCAACCGGCAGCATGGTAGCTTAGGGGTTAAGGGCTGTGATGTTCTACCGAGCATTGTGGGTATGCTATGTTGTCGCCAGAGTGTTCAAAGTTCAAAGTTCAAATCAAATTTATTATCAAAGTACATATATGTCACCATATACAACTCCGAGATTCATTTTCCTGTGGACGTACTCAACAAATCTATAAAATAGTAATTATAACAGAATTAATGAAAGACTGTGCAACTTGGGCATTCATGCAGAATGCAGAAGGCAACAGATTGTGCAAATACAAAGAGAAAGAAAGGATAATCATAAATAATTAAGCAATAAATATTGAGAAAATGAGATGAAAGTGAAGTCCATTTGTTGAGAAATGTTTGAATGATGGGGCAAGTGAAGTTGAGTGAAGCTGTCCCCTCTGGTTCAAGAACCTGATGTCGGGGTAATAACTGCTCCTGAATCTGGAGGTGTGAGATCAAGTCAAATCAGATCAAACCGTACATGGATACAGCCAAATGAGACGGTATTCCACTGGGACCAAGATGCAAAAACATACACATGTGTTCAAAATAGTGAGAAAGGAAAAAAAGCAATATAGTCACGTAAGAAAACACATCGTTAGTCCAAGATCCTGAGCGACAAGTCCCACAAATTGATGGTTCCCTACAGTTCAGCCTGTAATTCCACTGCAACACACACAAAATGCTGGAGGAACTCAGCAGGCCTGAAACATCAACAGCACTCTTTTCTATGGATGCTGCCTGGTCTGCTGAGTTCCTCCAGCAGTTTGTGTGCGTTGCTCGGATTTCCAGCATCTGCAGATTTTCTCTTGTTTGTAATTCCACTGATCCAACACTGGAGGGCAGCACCGATGGGAGAGGCTACCCCCCAACCGAGCAAGGATGTCACGCTACACCACCTCTGACATCTCCTCCTCAGCTGGACAGGCAAGCCGGCAGCTTGAGGCCTAGTCCTTGCTACAACCCATGCGACACTGCTGCCTCGCCTCCTGTCCAAGAGGGTCTTGCAGTTGCAAAAGAAACGTCCAAGACAGTCACCCACAGTTTCTGTGCACGCTGCCCTTGTGTATCAACTCTGTTGCCTTCGAGTAGCAGGCAGCAGCACAGCCAGCACCCAGGTGACCTCCTCTGAACCTAATACAGCTCCTCCCACAGCCCAGCGGCCCGAATCTCCCATCTACCTTCTTGATGGCAGCAGCAAGAGGAACTCATGTTCTGGGTGGTGGTGGTGCCTGATAATGGACATGTGTGGTGACACTAACCTCTGCTGACCTGCAAGTGTGTTTAGCAAAGCCTTTTACTCTATGTTTCGACGTACACGTGATAAATAAACTTGAATCTTAAATCTACTAAGATAAGGCTTGACAGTACCAGTGACCTGGGTTCAATTCCCACTGCTGTCTGTAAGGAGTTTGTACGTTCTCCCTGTGACTGCACAGGTTTCCTCCGGGTGCTCCGGTTTCCTCCCACAGCCCAAGGACCGGAGGTTAGTAAGTTATTATAGGTTATTAGTAGGTTGTGGGCATGTTATGTTGGTGCCAGAAGCATGGCCACACTTGCTGGCTGCCCCCAACACACCTTCAGATTCTATTGGTCATTGATGCAAATGACAGACTTCACTGTATGTTTTGATATATATGTGACCAATAAAACTAATCCCTAATCTTTACCTTACAACTCAGCTTCATAAATAACTGGTTAAGTACTTAGCAGCTGTTAGTCTTCAATTAAATAAATGCAGAACATTTTTTCGCAGCTGAAGTTTCTCTCCAACTATAATGGCCTCATTCCAAACTCAAGGGGATATTTGATTTTCGTCTATTTATGGCTCTACATTCCTGGCGAGCTCTGGTGACTGCAGCCGCGTGTGCCACGTGCCTCCTCGTCTGGTGTTGTTTGAGCTCAAGATGAAGATGTGTAGAAGCAATATGCTCACCTCCAAACAGTCTGGAGGTGTCAGCGGCAGGAGAAGGCAGCCAGGAAACTTCTCCCGCATTTCTCCTTCCACCAACATCTCCAGGTGAAGGGAGAGGCAGACACTGAGGCGGAGGGAGGAATAAACGTATATTTCATATTCAAAGACCACACCCACCCCAGACATTCTCTCGTCTCCCCTCTCCCGTCAGACAAAAGATACAAAAGCCTGAAAGCACATCCCACCAGGCTCAAGGACAGCTTCTATCCTGCTGTTATCAGACTATTGAATAATCCATTACCACAGCGCAGCACATTGCAGACTCTGTCTACACTTTTCACCGTCTCAGTAAAGCAGCCAACATTATCAGAGTCCCAACCCACCCCAAACATTCTCTCTTCTCCCCTCTCCCATCAAGCAGAAGATACAAAAGTCTGAAAGCATGTCCCACCAGGCTGCTGAACGGACCTCTTGTACAATAAGATGGACTCTTGACCTCACCACCTATCTGGTTATGGTCTCACCATCTACCTCGTTATGGCCTCACCATCTACCTCGTTATGACCTCACCATCTACCTCGTTATGGTTTACCTGCACTGCACTCCTTTGATAGCTTTGACACTTCATTCTGCATTCTGTTATTATTTTCCCTTGTTCTACCTCAAAACATTGTGTAATGATGTGACCTGTATGAACAGTGTGCCAGACAAGCTTTTCACCATATCTCGGTACATGTGACAATGATAAACTTATACCAATATGATAACAGAGAATAACAGTCTTTTCCCCAGGGTCGGGGAGACCAGAATGAGAAGGAATAGATTCAGGGTGAGAGAGGAAAGATTTAAAGGGAACCCAGGAGGCAACTTTTTCACCCAGAGGGTGCTGAGTATACGGAATGAGCTGCCAGAGGAAGTGGCTGAGGCAGGTACAATGGTGTCATTCAAAAAGCACTTGGACAGGTATATGCAGGGGCAGGGCCTGGAGGGATATGGACAAAATGCAGGAAATTGGGACCAGCTGGGTGGGCACCATCGTTGGCGTGGACTGTGCAGTATGGCTCTGTGACTTTATATATATAACGCATTGGAGAGGATTTAAAGGAGGTTCACAAGAATAATCCCAAGAACGAAAGGATTAAATACGAGGATCGTTTGATGGCTCTGGGCCTGTACTCTCTGGAGTTTAGAAGGATGAAGCCTCATTGAAGCCTATAGTTTATGGAAGGGCCTAGGTGGAGTGGATGTGGAGAGGATGTTTCCAATTGTGGGAGAGTGGGCACAGCCTTGGAAGAGAGGAATGTTCAGAGATGAAGAGGAATTTCTTTGGCCAAGTTCATTGCCACAGATAGCTATGGTGGCCATGGTATTGGGTGTATTTAAAGCAACAGTTGATAGTCAGGATGTCAAACGTTGCAGGGAGAAGGCAGTAGAATGGGGTTGAGAGGTAAATGTGTTTGTTTATTTATTTATTTAGGGATACCGTGCGGAGTCATCCCTTCTGGCCCTTCCAGCAGCACCACACCAGCAACCCCCAACAACCCCAATTCACCCAAACCTCATCACGGGACAGTCTACAATGACCAATTCACCTACCCGGTACGTCTTTGGACTGCGGGAGGAAACCGGAGCACCCGGGGAAAACACACACCTTCCATGGGGAGGACTCCTTACAGAGGACGCCAGGAATGAACTCTGACCTCCGACGCCCCGAGCTGCAATAACGTCGCACTAACTGCTACGCTACCATGGTGCCCATAATCACCCATGATGGAATGGCGGAGAAGACTTGATGGGCTGAGTGGCCATATTCTGCACCTCTGTCTTATGGGCTACGTTCTTATTTCCTCCACACGTATTGAACACAAGACAAGAAATTGTGCTTCTCTTATCTAAAGTTCGATATTACAGCTGTGTAACCCATTTTCAATCAATTGATTGATTACCCCTGTTGAGGATCAGCCCAATTGAGGTCAATCAGCATCACAGACCCACCAGCAGCCTGATTAATTGACCAACAGGGAGGAAAAGCTATTTGAAGGCAATGGTTTATTCCATCAATAATAATAATAATAGTAATTCTAGCTGTGAGATTGGATTTGTTTTATTAACCAAGGAATCTGATTCTCGGTTCCCATGTGCTCTCTAATCCATTAACCAGAATGCCTTGAGATTTATTGGAATCTTTAGCTGCCGAGGGAACACCTTCACGTCCTCGTGAGAGGAGTCCGTTTCAATCTGCCAAAAGCAGAATGGTGGC
This sequence comes from Mobula birostris, assembly GCF_030028105.1. NCBI lineage: Eukaryota > Metazoa > Chordata > Chondrichthyes > Myliobatiformes > Myliobatidae > Mobula > Mobula birostris. The sequence continues at coordinate 175,283,706 of NC_092376.1, forward strand.
CAACCATTTTAATTCCTATCCCATTCCTGTTCTGACATGTGTGTCCTTGGCCTCCTCTTTTCAGAATCAGAATCAGAATCAGGTTTATTATCATCGGCATGTGATGTGAAATTTGTTACCTTAGTAGTAGCAGTTCAATGCAATACATAATATAGAAGAGAAAATAAATAAATATTTTTCAGTATACTTTATACAGTATATGTATACTGAATAGATTAAAAATCGTGCAAAAAACTGAAATACTATATATATATAAAAGTGAGGTCGTGTCCAAGTGTTCACTGTCCATTTATGAACTGGATGGCAGAGGGGAAGAAGCTGTCCCTGAATCGCTGATTGTGTGTCTTCAGGCTTCTGTACCTCCTACCTGGGTAACAGTGAGAAAAGGGCATGCCCTGGGTGCTGGAGGTCCTTAATAATGGATGCTGCCTTTCTGAGACACCGCTCCCTGAAGATGTCCTGGGTACTTCGTAGGCTAGGACATTTTGCCATGATGAGGCCACACTCAGGCTGGAGGAGCAACACCTTATATTCCGTCTGGGCAGCCTCCAACCTGATGGCATCAACATCAGTTTCTCCTTTCAACACACATAAAAGTTGAAAGGAGTCCTGGCGAAGGGTCTCGGCCCGAAATGTCGACTGTACCTCTTTCTAGAGATGCTGCCTGGCCTGCTGCGTTCACCAGCAACTCTTATGTGCGTTGCTTGAAGTTTCAGCATCTGCAGATTTCCTCGTGTTTGAATTTCTCCTTTCAGTAATTGTTTTCGTTTCCTCTTTTTTTCTTTCCCCCTCCCCCTCCCTTCTTCAGTTCCCCACTCTGGCCTCCTCATGTACCTATCATCTCCCCCGGTGCCCCTCCTCCTTCCCTTTCTCCCAGGGTCCACTCACCTATCTCCTGTCAGATTCCCTCTTCCCAGCCCCTTAAATCTTCCACCGATCACCTCCCTTCCTAACAGTGTTTGGACTCTGGGAGGAAACCAGAGCACCCGGAGGAAACCTATGCAGTCACAGGGAGAACGCACAAACTCCTTACAGACAGGGACGGGAATCAAACCCCAGTCGGTGATTGTGCTAACCTCTTGGCCAAGTGTGCTGTGTGTTATTGGTACTGTCTTCTACTCCTTGACCCCAGAGGAACGCTGTTCAATTTGGCTGCATTCATGTACAGTTGAATGATAATTAAACTTTAACTTGAACCTGAAACTGGAATTGCTATCACAGGTACAGCGATAAGCTTGTCTAACATACTGTTCATACAGATCATTTCATTAAGGATCGTAAAGATTAGCGTTATTTGTCACGTATATTGAAAGCCAAGATCTCCCACTCTCTGCAGGATCCATCAATTCCAGCAGTTAGTCTTGATTTCCTTCATTATTTAAAGCAAATTCCTCTCTCGCTAGATGGGCTTCGAACTCATTCCCAGTCCAGTCGCCTGACAGCTGTCAAATAATTTAACCCCTTCACTTCCACTGCCCAGTTAGTGTTAGGTAGGGGAAATGGAGAAGTTGGAAGATTGGAAGGCTAGCTGTCTGTCCACAGACCACCTCAGAATCCTTCCTCGACACTCTCCTTGTTCTACCTCAATGCACTGTTGTAACAGGAGGGCAGCACTATGGTGTTGAAGGCCAGGACAGTGGCATTGGAAGGGCAGCAATGGAGTGTCGAAGGGTCGCAGGGTAGTGTGGTAATGAACACAATGTTTTGCAACGTCACCAAACACCCATCCAGATTCAAATATCGCTGGTATCTGTGAGGAGCTTGTACATTCTCTCCATGATCGTGTGGGTTTCCTCTGGGTGCTCTGGTTTCCTCCCACATTTCAAAGATGTGCAGGTTAGTAAATTGTGGGCATCCTTAACACATGAGGAGCGTTTGATGGCTCTGTCCTGTGCTCACTGCAGCCTAGAAGACTGAGGGAGAATCTTATTGAAACCTATCAAATGTTAATGGAATTGATAGAGCCTCAGCAAGGACCTGGACCCATTGCAATTTGCCTATCGCCACAACAGTTCAATCTCAATGGCTCTCCACACGGCTTTAGACCACCTGGACAACACAGACACCGACGTCAGGATGCTGTTCATCGACTATAGCTCAGCATTTAATACCATCATTCCCACAATCCTGATTGAGAAGTTGCAGAATCTGTGTATCTGTATCTCCCTCTGTATTTGGATCCTCAACTTCGACCAGAAGACTACAATCTCTGTGGATTGGTGATAACATATCCTCCTCGCTGATGATCAACACTGGTGCACCTCAGGGCTGTGTGCTTAGCCCACTGCTCTACTCTCTCTATACACATGACTGTGTGGCTAGGCATAGCTCAAATACCATCTACAAATTCACTGATGATACAACCATTGTTGGTAGAATCTCAGGTGGTGATGGGAGGGCATACAGGAGTGAGATATGCCAACTAGTGGAGTGGTGCCGCAGCAACAACCTGGCACTCAACGTCAGTGAGACGACAGAGCTGATTGTGGACTTCAGGAAGGGTAAGACGAAGGAACACATAGCAAACCTCATAGAGGGATCAGAAGTGGAGAGAGTGAGCAGCTTCAAGTTCCTGGGTATCAAGATCTCTGAGAATCTAACCTGGTCCCAACATATCGATGTAGTTATGAAGAAGGCAAGACAGTGGCTATACTTTATTAGGAGTTTGAAGAGATTTGGTATGTCAACAAATACACTCAAAAACTTCTATCGTTGTACCATGGAGAGCATTCTGACAGGCTGCATCACTGTCTGGTATGGAGGGGCTACTGCACAGGACCGAAAGAAGCTCCAGAAGGTTTTAAACTAGTCAGCTCCATCTTGGGCACTAGCCTACAAAGTACCCAGGACATCTTTAGGGAGCGATGTCCCAGAAAGGCAGCAACCATTATTAAGGACCTCCAGCACCCAGGACATGCCGTTTTCTCACTGTTACCATCAGGTAGGAGATACAGAAGCCTGAAGGCACACACTCAGCGATTCAGGAACAGCTTCTTCCCCTCCGCCATCCGATTCCTAAATGGACATTGAAGCTTTAGACATGACCTCACTTTTTTTTAATATTCAGTATTTCTGTTTGAGCATGATCTTTCAGTCTATTCAATGTACGTAATTGATTTCAAAAACACAAAATGCTCTGCAGATGCTGGGATCAAAGCAACACTCACAACACGCTGGAGAAACTCAGCAGGTCGGGCAGCATCCGTGGAAACGTCGACTCATCGTTTCCACAGATGCTGCCCAACCTGCTGAGTTCCTCCAATGTGTTGTAAGTGTTACATAATTGATTTACTTCTTTATTGATTATTATTGTTTTTTATTTTTTTCTCCCAGCTAGATTATGTATTGCATTGAGTTGCTGCTGCTAAGTTAACAAATTTCACGTCAAATGCCGGTGATAATAAACCTGATTCTAATTCTGATTCTGATTCTGAAGAAGATGCTTCCTATGGTGGGAGAGTCGAGGACCAGAGGGCACAGCGTCAGAATAGAGGGATGTCCCTTTAGAACCGAGATGAGGAGGAGATTCCTTTAGTCAGAGAGTGGTGATCTGTGGAATTCATTGTCACGGACAACTGTGGAAGCCAAGTCATTGGGTATGATTAAAGTAGTCTTACGGCACTTGCAGACTGTCCACAGCACACTCCTCAGACTGTGTCAAACGTTGATGGAAACAATACATACCACTGTGTGTTTTGATAAACAGGTGACAAGTAAAGCCAGTCTGTAATCTTTAGTGTTCATGAGAGTTAATGGTTTACTGATTAACTTTAAAACAGTTTGGAACCATCTAGCCTCATTTGAATTTTGAAGGTAGCAGTGTATTGCTGAATGATTAATTCATAAAGCCCTTCTGTCACGCTAACCCTGTGCGGATACCATCGCTGGAAATAGGAAGGCGCAGCAGGTAAGAGCAGGAGTATTGCTGTATACACACACTGAGAAACACAACACTGAAAGTCAAAGCAAAAAGAAAACACTGTTGCTAGAAAGCTGAAATGAGGACAGAAAATGCTGAAAAGAATCAGGTCAGGCAGCGTCTGTGGAAAGAAGAACAGTTAATATCTGAGGTTGAAAACCCTTTGCCAGAATGGGAAATGAGAGTAAACCATCAATTTTATTTTTCAGAGCAGTTAGGTGAGATGGATAGGACAAAGGAAAAGGCTCTCCACTGATTTTCCCATTTACTTGTGCCCTACCCTGACAGGGGTATTTATTAACTGTACAGAGTTGTGGACACAGCCCAGCACATCACAGGAACCAGCCTCCCCTCTGTGGACTGTCTACACTTCTCACTGTCTCAGTAAAGCAGTGAAATACATTCATTTTTGCAATCAGCACAATGCAAGAATGGAATGGCAGAGCAGAATGGCCTAATTCTGTTCTTTTGTTGTTCTGAAGTACTTTGATCAGTCACTACTCCTACAGTGCTACCGAGAGCGCGGCAGTTGGAGGACTTCGACCCGGAAACAGAACTGTGAAGGAACGGTTTTGTATTTCCAAATCAGGACAGTTTGGACTGGAGGGCTGGTGTTCCCCTACATAAGCACAAGAGAAAATCTGTAGATGAAGGAAATCCAAAGCAACACACACAGAATGCTGGAGGATCTCAGCAGGTCAGGCAACATCTATGGAAATGAATAAACAGTCAACGTTTCAGGCTAAGAACCTTCACCAGGACTGGAAAGGAAGAGGGAGGCATGGCAACTCTAAAGGCATGTCTTTCTATTCTGAGGTTCAGTCCTCTGGTCCTAGACGCACCTGCTATGGCAAAAGTCCTCTCCACATCCACTCTATCAAGGCCTTTCAATCTTCAATAGGTATCAATGAGATCCCCCACCATTCTTCTAACCTCCAGTGAACACAGACCCTGAGCCATCAATTGTTCCTCATATGTTATGATTGTAATATCATACTGGCAGCAAATTTGCATGACGTCACGTCCCTTTACTTCTGGAGCAACCATTACTCAACGGCATTGATCATAAAGACATAATCAATGTCTAGGTTCGGAGGGCACAGCCTCAGACTAGAGAGATGTCCCTTTAGAACAGAGATAAGGAGGAATTTCTTTAGCCAGGGTGTGTGGAATTCATTGCCACAGACGGCAGTGAGGGCCAAGTCACTGGGTATATTTAAAGTGGAGTTTGATAGGTTCCTGATTAGTCGGGTTGTTAAAGGTTACAGGGAGATGACAGAAGAATGGGTTGAGAGGGAATATAAATCAACCATGATGGAATGGTGGAGAAAAGACAATGTGCCGAATGGCTCCATTCTGCTCCTATCACTGATGGTCTTAACATCATGAAGGATCCCACCCACCCTGCCGATGGACTGTTTGACCCACTCTCTTCAGGGAGGAGGCTACGCAGCATCCATGCCAGGACCACCAGACTCAAAAACAGTTACTTTCCCCAAGCAGTAAGGCTGATCAACACCTCCACCCACTATCTCACCTCTCCACACCCCCAACCACCACGACTTTATCATTTCCTGTCTGTCACCTTATGTACACACCCGTGCCTAGCACCACTTTATGGACGTACAATCAATGGATATAAGTTACTTTATGTATTTATAGTTATGGTGATTATTATTATTGTTGTTGTTGCGTTATTTATCTTATTGTGTTTCCTTTTGTGTTGCATCAGATCCGGAGTAACAATTATTTCGTTCTCCTTTACGTTCGCGTACTGGAAGTGACTTTAAACAATCTGGAATCTTCAGTCTTGACTCTTATGGATAGTGAGTTACAGTGACAGACAATCTGAATGAACAAGAAAGTATTGTCCAGCCTGGATGAATACAGAGCTTCAGGGGATATTTTGACATCATTTCACTGCCGTTTGTTGCTGAGATACTTATCACTCGATAATTGTATCGCTCTAATTGCCTTGATTTAACAGGACTGCCTTCAAAGGGATTGCGTACCCCGTTGCTTTCTGCAGCAAGAAGCACAGAATCCATCAATAGATGCTGTTTGTAGAAGGTGTACATAGCTAATACCATGGGCACCACGCTAGCGTAGCGGTTAGTGCCACACTATTACAGCTGAAGGCGTTGGAGAGCGGAGTCCAGCTGCAATATAAGGTTTGTATGTCCTCCCTGTGACCTTGTGGGTTTCCTCCAGGTGCTCCGGTTTCCTCCCACAGTCCAAAGACGTACTGATTAGTAGGTTAATTGGTCATTGTAAATGGCCTTGTGATTGGTCTGGGGTTAAATCGATGAGTTGCTGGCAGCATGGTTCAAAGGACCAGCAGGGCCTGTGCCACACAGTATCTCAAAATAAAATAAATAATGTCACAGGAAAAGGCATTGGAAGAACCTTTTTAAAGATAAGTTGTATTTATTTATCACATGTACACCGAAACACACAGAGAAACATGTGTTTTGCATCAATTTCTGCTGGGGGCAGCCTGCAAGTGGCACCACGCTTCCAGTGCCAACCTAGCATGCCCACAACTTACCAACCCTAGCCAACCATTCTTCTAGAAGTCAACTTAAAACAGAAAGGCTAGACAGGCTCTGTACGTAAAAGTATCCCAACTCTTGTGTTTAATGGAGAAATAATGAAGGGGATTTATGTTATTTATATGGATTTCACCTCCAAGAGAACCACAAACGCTATTGTGGTTTGGAGGCTTGCGTGCCTCAATGACCCAAAGAGCTGTGTTGGCTGAAGTCAAGAATTTAAGCTTCGGTTCTTGATAGGGTCACCCATGCCAAGCAGGTCAAAGGGTAGAGGCCAAACTAAGAATGGTCCACTGGTCCTCAAGGTTTGGGGATTCACCTCAGGGCTAACGACCCTGACTGGTCAAACAAAACCTGTTATGGAAATAGCAGTGAAGATTCCTTCTGCACCTGAGGGTGACAGTATTCCTGAGTCTAACCCCAGACCTGCATGACTGACAGTAGTGAAAACCGAGAGGCAGCTACTGACATGGTGAAGGAAGTGCTGAACACTACTGAGACCAAGACCAAAACTGAATTTGGCCAAGGACAGAGAGAGGTGGCAGGCCTCCATTGCTGTCCTGAACACCAGTAAGTGATAGGTAACTAAGTATTCCTGAGTTAAGGAATTCTGGTCACCCCCACTACATTGAGGCTTTACTAAGGGTGAGGTTTTGGGGTACTTGGAGGCGCATGATAAAATAGGCCAAAGTCAGCATAGTTTCATAGACATAGAAACATAGAAAACCTACAGCACAATGCAGGCCCTTCGGCCCACAAAGCTGTGCCAAACATGTACTTACTTTAGCAATTACCTAGGGTTACCCATAGCCCTCTATTTTTCTAAGCTCCAGGAGTCTCTTAAAAGTTCCTATTGTATCCGCCTCCACCACCGCCACTGGCATCCCATTCCACGCACTCACCACTCTCTGTGTAAAAAACGAACCCTTGACATTCCCTCTGTACCTACTCCCAAGCACCTTAAAACTGTGCCCTCTCATGTTAGCCATTTCAGCCCTGGGAAAAAGCCTCTGAACTATCCACACAATCAATGCCTCTCATCATCTTATACACCTCTATCAGGTCACCTCTCATCCTCTGTCACTCCACGAGGAAAAGGCCAAGTTCACTCAACCTATTCTTGTAAGGCACACTCCCCAATCCAGGCAACATCCTTGTAAGTCTCCTCTGCACCCTTCCTGTAGTGAGGTGACCAGAACTGAGCACAGTACTCCAAGTGGGTCTGACCATGGTTGATGAAGGCCAGTGCACCGTACGCCTTCCTAACCACAGAGTCAACCTGCACAGCAGCTTTGAGTGTCCTATGGACTCGGACCCCAAGATCCCTCTGATCCTCCACTCTGCCAAAACTCTTACCATTAATACTAAATTCTTCCATCATATTTGACCTACCAAAATGAACCACCTCACACTTATCTGGGTTAAACTCCATCTGCCACTTCTCAGCCCAGTTTTGCATCCTATCGATGTTCCACTGTAACTTTTGAAAGTCCTCCACACTATCCATAACACCCCCAATCTTTGTGTCATCAGCAAATTTACCAACCCATCCCTCTGCTCCCTCATCCAGGTAATTTATAAAAATCACGAAGAGTAAGGGTCCCAGAACAGATCCCTGAGGCACACCACTGGTCACCAACCTCCATGCAGAGTATGACCCGTCTACAACCACTCTTTGCCTTCTGTGGGCAAGCCAGTTCTGGATCCACAAAGCAATGTCCCCTTGGATCCCATGCCTCCTTACTTTCTCAATTAGCCTTGCATGGGGTACCTTATCAAATGCCTTGCTGAAATCCATATACACTACATCTACTACTCTACCTTAATCAATGTGTTTAGTCATATCCTCAAAAAATTCAACCAGGTTCATAAGGCACGACCTGCCCTTGACAAAGCCACGCTGACTATTCCTAATCATATTATGCCTTTCCAAATGTTCATAAATCCTGTCTCTCAGGATCTTCTCCATCAACTTACCAACCACTGAAGTAACACTCACAAGCACTGAAATAAGACTCACTCAAGGGGAAATCTTTCCCAAAAAATCTGTTGGATTCATGAGGAAATAACAGGTAGGATAAACGAAGGAGAATCAGTGGACGTTGGTTCCTTGCATTTTCAGAAGGCCTTTGACAAGGTGCCACACATGATGCCTCTCAACAAAATAAGAGCCCGTGGTATTACAGGAAAGGAACTAGCATGGATAGAAAATTGGTTGACTGGCAGGGAGCAAAGATGGTCTTTGGAGAGGTGCAGAAAAGGTTTACCAGGAACACAAGAGATTCTGCAGAGTAACAGAGAAATCCACAGTGACACACACAAGGCAGTCGAGGAACTCAGCAGATCAGACAATATCTATGGGGAGGAATAAACAGTTGACATTTCAGGCCGTGACTTGACTTCCTGCAACATTGTGTATGTGTTGTTGAGGTCTACCAGGAATAGAGTGTACAGCTCCTCCAAGAACACCACAACCTGGTTTGGAGGCTTGCATTCCCCCAACGACCTGGAGAACTATGTTTGCTGTAGTCATGGCTTTATGTTTAGGCTTTTGCTAGGGTCATTCATGCCAAACAGGTCAAAGGGTAGAGGCCAGACGAAGAGAAATTCACTTATCCTCCAGGTTTGGGGGTACAGCTCAGGGCTAACAACCCCGACTGGTCAAACAAAACTGTTACGGAAACAGCAATGAAGAATCCTCCTACATCTGAGTGAGACTAAATCAGCCATGGTGGAACGATGGAGCAGACTCGAAGGGCTGAATAGCCTAATTGTGCTCCTATATCTTAAGGTTTACACAGGGAGACCATTTAACATACCCGTGTGTGGAATCTTTTTCCAGGGTAGAAATGTCAAATACTGGATAGCTAACTTAAAGGTGAGAGGAGGAATGATAAAAGGAGACGTATGCGGCAATTGTTTATCACACAGAGAATGCTGGGTGTGCTGCCAGGGGTGCTGATAGAAGCCGATACAATAGAGGCATTAAAGAGGCTGTTAGACACATATTGGCCCTCAACCACCAGACCACTGATACCTTCACTCATCTCAACGCTGAACTGATTCCACAACCTACAGACTCACTTTATTCAAGAACTTTATGTTCTCAGCGTGTTCATCTATTTATTTATCTTTCTGCCATTTGCACGTTGTTGTTTGTTAGTACTTGTGTGTAGTTTTTCATTGATTCTGTTGTATTTCTCTGTTTTACTGTAAAAGAGAAGCCAAGGCCAACATAAAAGCCAAAGAGAGTGCAGATAATAGAGCAAAATTTAGCGAGATGATAGAGAATTAGGAAGCTTTTGAAAACCAGCAAAAGACAACTAAAAATGTCATTAAGGTAAAGATGGAATACGAAAGTAAGCTAGCTAATAATATTAAAGGGGATACCAAAAGTTTCTTTAGATACATAAAGTGTAAAAGAGAGGCGAGGATGGATATTGGACTGCTGGAAAATGATGCTGGAGAGGTAGTAATTGGGGACAACAAAATAGTGGACAAACCGAATAAGTATCTTGCACCAGTCTTCACTGTGGAAAACACTAGAAGTATCTTTTAAGTTCCAGGTATCAGGGATCATGAAGCATGTGAAGTTACCATAACTAGAAAAAAGGTTCTTGGGAAACTTAAAGGACAGATACTTAAAGGTTGATAGGCAAAGGGTGGGAATAAAGGGATCCGATTCTGATTGGTTGTCAGTTACTAGGGGTGTTCCGCAGGGGTCGGTGTTGGGACCGCTTCTTTTTACAATGTATATCGATGATTTAGATTATGGATTAAACGGTTTTGTGGCTAAGTTTGTGGATGACACCAAGATAGGTGGAAGAGTAGGAAGCGTTGAAGAAATGGAAAGGTTGCAGAGAGACTTGGTCAGTTTAGGAGAGTGGGCAAAGAAATGGCAGATGAGATACAATGTTGAGAAATGTAGGGTTGTACATTTTGGAAGAAGAAATAATCGAGCAGATTATTATTTAGATGGGGAGAAAATTCAAAAATCGGAAGTGCAAAGGGACTTGGGGGTCCTCGTGCAGGATACCCTAAAGGTTAACCACCAGGTTGGATCGGCAGTAAGGAAAGCGAATGCTATGTTGGCATTCATTTCAAGAGGAATAGTGTATAAGAGTAAGGAGGTGTTAATGAGGCTCCATGGGGCACTGGTGAGACCTCATTTGGAATACTGTGTGCCGTTTTGGGCCCCCTATCTTAGAAGGGATGTACTGATGTTGGAGAGAGTTCAGAGAAGATTTACGAGGATGATTCCTGGAATGCAGGGGCTAACATATGAAGAGCGTTTGTTGGCTTTTGGACTGTATTCATTAGAGTATAGAAGAATGAGAGGGGATCTCATAGAAACATTTCAAATGTTGAAAGGGTTGGACAGAGTAGATGTGGAAAGGCTGTTTCCCTTGGTGGGTGAGTCCAGGGCAAGAAGCCACAGTCTTAGAATTAGAGGCTACCCTTTTAAAACAGAGGTGAGGAGAAATTTTTTTAGCCAGACTACTACTACTACTACTACATTGACTTAGGCTTAGGGGGCCGGCGTCGGGCACGATGACAGACTCTCCACTTCTCCCTCTCCCTCATCAGTGTGTTCAGTTCATCTACATTAGCCACGCCGCTGTCTTCTAGGAGCGTGTTGACCATAGTCTTGCGAGGGCGCCCAGGGTTCATCCTCCTGTGCTTGGGCTCCTATATGATGACTAAGCTGGCAGGTAGCCCGGGGTGGCGTAGACAGTGCCCTGCTAGTTGCAGTCTTCTCGCCTCGATTTTAGTGGTGAGCATCGGTAGGTCATTATAGAGCTCGACATTCGTCATGTGCTGTTGCCAACACACGTCAAGAGCCATCTAGCCAGTGGGTTGTGGATTGATGGAATTTGTTGCCACATACAGCTGTGGAGGCCCAACCATTGAGGGTGCTTAAGGAGGAGATTGATAGATATCTAATTAGTCAAGGTGTCAAGGGATATGGGGAAAAAGCCGGAAATTGGAACTAGATGGGAGAATAGTTTAGCTCATGGTGGAGTGGTGGAGCAGACTTGATGGGCCAAATGGCCTATTCCTGCTCCTTTGTCTTGTGATCTTGTGAAGTCAGCTGGACCAATAGTGTACACCCCAGGGTTCTGAAAGAGGTGGCTGAAGAGATCGTGGAGGCATTAGTAATAATCTTCCAGAACACTGGAAATTTGCAAGTGTCACTCCACTCTTCAAGAAGGGAGAGGCAGAAGAAACTATAAGCCAGTTAGTCTAATCTCAGTGGTTGAGTCAATTATTAAGAATGAGGTCTTAGGGTACTTGGAGGCACATAATAAAATAGGTCGTAGTCAGCATGGTTTCCTCAGGGGAAAATCTTTCCTGACAAATCTGTTGGAATTCTTTGAAGATATAACAAGTGAGATAGACAAAGGGGAATTGGTTGATGTTGTGTACTTGGTGCCACACATGAGGCTGCTTAACAAGCTCTGAGCCCATGGTATTACAGGAAAGATTCTAGCATGGATAAAGCAGTGGCTGATTGGCAGGAGGCAAAGAGTGGGAATGAAGGGAGCCTTTTCTGACCGGCTGCCGGTGACTAGTGGTGTTCCGCAGGAGTCTGTGTCGGGACCGATTCTTTTTATGTTAGGTATCAATGATTTGGATGATGGAATGGATGGCTTTGTTGCAAAGTTAATTTGCAGGTTGAGTCTGTGGTGAGGAAGGCAAATGCAATGTTTACATTCATTTTAAGAGGACTAGAATATAAAAGCAAGGATGTAATGTTGAGACTTTATAAAGCGCTGGTGAAGCCTCACTTGGAGTATTGTGAGCAGTTTAAGAGCAGAAGACACAGTCTCAGAATAGAGAGATGTCCTTACAGAATGGAGATGAGGAGAAGTTTCTTTAGCCAGAATGGCGAATCTGTGGAATTCTTTGCCATAGGCAGCTGTGGGAGGCCAAGCCTTTATGTACAGTCATTTTAAGGCAGAGGTTGATAGATTCTTGATTGGTCAGGGCATGAAGGGATACAGGGAGAAGGCAGGAGAAGATGGCTGAGAGGAAATTTGGATCAGCCATGATAAAATGGCAGAGCAGACTCAATGCACCAAATGTCCTAATTCTGCTCCCATGTCTAATGGTCTTTTGGTCAAAATGTCCGCAAGAAAAGGAACCTCAGGGTTGTATGTGGTGACATTTATCTACTTAGGTACCTAATTCATTTTGAAGCTTGAGTGTAAATACACGGGGAATGAAGGGATAAGGATCATGTGCAGAAGTGATTTAAATGATTGAGTTCAATTCAACATCACGTTCACCACAGACATTGTGGGCCAAAGGGCCTTTCTTGTGCTGAACTGTTCTACTGAGACCTTACTGTACAATGCCTGGCTGCCAGATCTGCCACACTTCTAAAATCAAGTGCTTCAAGGCTTCTGGAGACAGACACTTCTTGTGCAATTGGATCCGCAGTTTCCTTGTTTGCAGGCCCCCGTCAGTTTGGATTGGCAGCAACATCTCCTCCACATTCCAAGCACAGATGTACCACAGGGCTGTACGCTTAACTCGTTGCTCTGCTCACTTTACACCCGTTGTTCTGGGGCTAAAGCACGGCTCCAATGCCACGTTTGTGTTTGCTGATGACACCACTGTTGCAGGCTGAAGGAAAGGTGGTGATGATTCATAGTCATAGTCATACTTTATTGATCCCGGGGCAAGTTGGTTTTCGTTACAGTTGCACCATAAATAATAAATAGTAATAGAACCATAAATAGTTAAATAGTAATATGTAAATTATGCCAGTAAATTATGAAATAAGTCCAGGACCAGCCTATTGGCTCAGGGTGTCTGACCCTCCAAGAGAGGAGTTGTAAAGTTTGATGGCCACAGGCAGGAATGACTTCCTATGACGCTCTGTGCTGCATCTCGGTGGAATGAGTCTCTGGCTGAATGTAATCCTGTGCCCAGCCAGTACATTATGTAGTGGGTGGGAGACATTGACCAAGGTGGCATGCAACTTAGACAGCATCCTCTTTTCAGACACCACCGTCAGAGAGTCCAGTTCCATCCCCACAACATCACTGGCCTTACAAATAAGATTGCTGATTCTGTTGGTGTCTGCTACCCTCAGCCTGCTGCCCCAGCACACAACAGCAAACATGATAGCACCGGCCACCACAGACTCGTAGAACATCCTCAGCATTGTCCGGCAGATGTTAAAGGACCTCAGCCTCCTCAGGAAATAGAGACGGCTCTGACCCTTCTTGTAGACAGCCTCAGTGTTCTTTGACCAGCATGTAGGGGAGAGATTGAAAACCGGGCTGAGAGGCGCCACAACAACAACCTCTCTCTCAATGTCAGCGAGACCAAGGAGCTGATTATTGACTTCAGGAGGAGGAGGAAACCAGAGGTCGATGGGCCAGTCCTCATCAGCAGTGAAAAGGGTAAGCAACTTTAAACTCCTCGGTGTTATAGTTTTGGAGGACCTGTCCTGGGCCCAACACGTAAGTGCAATTATGAAGAAAGCACGTCAGAGCCTCAACTTTCATAGAAGTTTATGAAGATTCAGCATGTTAGCTAAAACTTTGATAAACTTCTCTATAAATGTGTGGTGGAGGGTATGTTGGCTGACTGCATCATGGCCTGGTATAGAAATACCAATGCCCTTAAGCAGAAGATGCTACAGAAAGTAGCAGATACAGCTCAGTCCATCATGGAGAAAACTCTCCTGAAAAAGGGCTTTGGTCCAACACGTTGGCTGTTTATTCATTTCCATAGACACCGCCTGACCTGCCGTGTTCCTCCAGCATTTTGAGTGTGTAGCTTTGGATTTCCAGCATCTGCAGACTTTCTTGGGCTTAAGACTAGCAGTTCGGCACAGACTGGATAGGCCGAATGGCCTGTTTCTGTGCTGTAGTGTTCTATGACTCTATGAGAAGTATGTCCCATTGGCACTACAGCTGGGAACACAACCACTCCCCGGCAACCGTGAATGGGACGAGGATTTGGAATCTGAAACATACTGCTGTGATGCAGTGAGGGAGAGAACATAGATAATATTGCAGAGAACCACGTCAAACTACAGGAAGACATAAATAGGCAGGTAGAGTGGGCGTATAAATGACAAATTAACATTCAGCACAGGAAAGTGAGAGGTGTTTCATTCTGCCAGGGGCCCGAGTTATTCCTCTCAAACACAGCCACGGATGGGGAAAGCAGAGATCTCAATCACCAGGGTAATGGCCGGTAGTGGTCAAAAAAATGCACAGTGAACTCTTCATCATTGAGGATATCGTCAATAGTCAATGCTTCAAAAATGCAGCATCATTATGAAAGACCCGCATCAGCCAGGGCATGCCTTCTCATTGCTACTGTCGGGGAGGAGCTACAGGAGCAGGAAGACAACACACTCAACGTTTCAGAAACAGCTTCTTCCCTCCACCATCAGATTTCTGAATGGCTCATTAACCCATGAGAACCACCTCACTGTTTTCTTTTCTTTTTGCACCACCTATCGATTACATTCCAGTTAGTAACTTTTATTACTAAATACAAAATTACAAAATTATAATCATTTTTATACCTTTCACTGAACTGCTGTCACAAAACAACAAAACTCATGACATATGACAGTGATAATAAACCTGATTCTGATTGTACTTGTGTATAAAACAGGCGAGATTACACTTGGAGTATGATACACAATTCTGGTTGCTCCACTATAGGAAGGTTGTCCGAGCTTTGGAGAGGGTACGGAAGAGGTTTACCAGGATGCTGCCTAGATTAGAGGGCGTGTGCTATCATGAGAGGCTGGACAAACTTGGATTGTTTTCAAACATGAAGAAGTCTGCAGATGCTAGAAATCCAGAGTAACACACAAAAACGCTGGAGAAACTCAGCAGGTCAGGCAGCATCTTTGGAAAGGAGTAAGCAGCTGTCATCTCCAGCCAAGACCCTTCTTCAGGACTGAGAGGGAGGGGGGTGCCTGAATTAAAAGGTGGGGAGAGGGGAAAGGAACTGGCTGGAAGGTGACAGGTGGCGGGTGAATCCAGGTGGGTGGGAAAGCTCAAGGACTGGACCGGTAAGAGGTATAGGAGAGGAAAAGGGCCAATTGGAGAACAGGAAGGAGGAGGAGGCCTCAGGGAAGCAATAGGCAGGTGAGAAGACGTGAAAGGTCAGAGGGGGAATAGAGGAAGGTGGAGAGGGAATTGTTTACTCTGGAGTGATGGAGGCTGATTGAGGTTTATAAAGTGATGAGAGGCATCAATAGACAGGTAGTGTCTTTTTTTTTTGCCAGGTAGAGAAGTCAAACATTATGGGATGAGCATTTAAAGTGAGAGGGAGTAAATTCAAAGGAGATGTGTGGGGCAAGTCTTTTTTACAGGGAGCGGTGGCTGCCTAGAGTGGTGGAGGAAGCAGATACGACAGATGAGTTTAAGGGGCTATTAGATGGGCACATAAACATGCAGGGATTGAGGGATTGAGGGATTGCAGGGATTGAGGGACTGAGGGACTGAGGGATTACAGGGATTGAGGGATTGAGGGATTGACAGATTTCAGGGATTGCAAGGATTTCAGGGATTGAGGGATTGCGAGATTGCAGGGACTGAGGGAATGAGGGATCGCAGGGATTGAGGGATTGAGGGATGTGGATCATGTACAGACTGAAGAGATTTAGTTCCCCACACACAAAACCTGGAGGAACTCAGCTGGTCAAGCAGCATCTATGGAAATGAATACACAGTCCACGTTTCAGGATGAGACCCCTCAACAGGCTCAGGCTCCTCATAAACGCTCTTGGTCCAAAACACTGACTGTTTATTCCCCTCCATAGATGCTGCCTGATCAGCTCAGTTCCTCCAACATTTTGTGAATGTTAGTCTGGATTTCCAACATCTGCAGAATCTCTTGTGTGTAGAGATTAATTTAATTTGGCACCATGTTCAGCACAGATAATGTGGGCCAAACGACCCGTTCCTGCACTCTACTGTCCTATCGACACAATATCTTCTGATGAAGGGTCTTCAACCAGAAATATTAACACTTTGTCTCCCCACAGATGCTGCCTGACCTGCCAAGTGTTTCCAGCATTTAGTCATAAAGAATACAGCACAGAAATAGGCCCTTGGCCCTTCCAGTCCATGTCACTCTGCTATCCTGCCTAGTTTCATCATCCTGCATTGGGACCATTGCTCTTCATATCCCCCCATCCATGTACCTATCCAAGCTACTCTCAAATGTTGAAATCAAACCTGCATCCACCACTTTCTCTGGCAGCTCGGTCCACTCTCTCAACGCCCTCTGAGTGAAGAGGTTCCCCTTCAGGTTTTCCTGAAGCATTTCACCTTTCACCCTTAACCTATAAGTGTGTGGCACGTGGCCAAGTGGTTAAGGTCTTGGACTAGCGATCTGATGGTCGTGAGTTCGAGCCCCAGCCGAGGCAGTGTGTTGTGTCCTTGAGCAAGGCACTTAATCACACAGTGCTCCGGTCCACCCAGCTGAAAATGAGTACTGGCAAAATGCTGGGGGTTAACCTCGCGATAGACTGGCGTCCTATCCGCGGGGGGGGGGTGGGGAGGGGTCTCAAACTCTCAGTCGCTTCACGCCACGGAAACCGGCATAAGCACCGGCCTGATGAGCCTATAAGGGCTCGGGACGGACTTTAACTTTAACTAACCTTAACCTATAACCTTGAGCTCACCCAATCTCAGTTTATTTCAAAAGTCTGTTTGCATTTACCATATCTATACCCCCTCATACCTCTGTCAAATCTCCCCTCATTCTCTTATGCTCCAAGTCCTAACTATTCAACCTATCTCGGTAACTCAGGTCCTCAAGTCCTGGCAACATCCTCATACATTTCTCTGCACTCTTTCAATTTTATTAATATCTTTCCTGTAGGTGGGAGACTAGATCTGCATACAATACCCAAATTTCAGATTTTAATTAGGAGTCGCAGCAGCCATGATTTTTGAGATTCCTGATATTCCCGATAGGTGGTTCATTTTGGTAGGTCAAATATGATGGCAGGATATAGTATTAATGGTAAGACTCTTGGCAGTGTGGAGGATCAGAGGGATCTTGGGGTCCGTGTCCATAGGACACTCAAAGCTGCTGCGCAGGTTGACTCTGTGGTTAAGAAGGCATATGGTGCATTGGCCTTCATCAATCGTGGAACTGACTTTAGGAGCCGGGAGGTAATGTTACAGCTATATAGGACCCTGGTCAGACCCCACTTGGAGTACTGTGCTCAGTTCTGGTCACCTCACTACAGGAAGGATGTGGAAGCCATAGAAAGGGTGCAGAGGAGATTTACAAGGACGGTGCCCGGATTGAGGAGCATGCCTTATGAGAATAGGTTGAGTGAACTCGGCCTTTTTTCCTTGGAGGGACGGAGGATGAGAGGCTCTTTCCCATAGCTGAAATGGCTAGCACAAGAGGGCACAGTTTCAAGGTGCTTGGAAGTAGGTACAGAGGTGATGTCAGGGGTAAGTTTTCTATGCAGAGAGTGGTGAGTGTGTGGAATGGGCTGCCGGTGACAGCGGTGGAGGCGGATATGATAGGGTCTTTTAACAGACTCCTGGACAGGTATATGGAGCTCAGAAAAATAGAGGGCTATGGGTAACCCTAGGTAATTTCTCAGGTAAGGACACGTTTGGCACAGCTTTGTGGGTCGAAGGGCTTGTATTGGGCTGTAGGTTTTCTATGTTTCTATGTTAATCTCTGTGATGCATTCAATCTGGTTGCAACACTATCTGATATGCAGGGGCCTCTGCACAGGATTGGAAATAGCTGCAGACTTCATATGCAGGAGTGGTGGGGTGGAGATATGTCTCTACCAAAGGAGGTGTAAGCCACTCCTTCCCTCCGCTAGCCTGCAGGTCACCCTTGGGCAAGGTGTAGCAGCTGTTTAGCCCCTCGATCAGGGTCATGGGAAGCCATGGGTGCAAGTGGTGCATATCACAAGTCCTGGTTATGTGACCACTGACACCAGGCGGACAATGTCTGAAGAGTATTGATAATGGCTGGGGTCACCCATCTTGTAAAGACACTGCTGCCCAGAAGTAGAAAAATTGCGGAGAACAATTATGATCTTGGTGAACACAATCACCCACGTCATACGACACAGCTCAGAATGGATGGATGTATACTTATTTCCTATTGTAATCATAGTTCTTTATTATTACAATTATGTACTGCTGCCACAAAGTAACAAATTTCATGATGTAGCCAGTGATATTAAACCCAATTCTGGTTTGGATTCAGATTCTGACTTCACACTGGTCAGATTTAGTGATCTCCAGGTAGAATTCTCTCCCCTGGCTCCCACATTTCGAACCCCACCCTGCTCTGCACCCTTCCTCTCTCAGGGATCTGTGAGAGAGGGAAGTAAGCTTGAGGAATTGTTCTGAGAATTTGCCTACCTCCAATCAAATTTCACATGCAAATCCACTTCTATATTATTTGCCTCTGGTGCCTGGAAGTGAAATATTGGGCAAGGTAATCTCAGTTGAACAACGGGGACAATTTACCACTATCTGCCCTCTGTGAGTTTCATACAGGGTAATGAGATCTCGGAATGACTAGGCAATCTTGCAGGATGAGTCAGACGCCACAAACAATTGATGTCCTGAACAGTTCAGTTCAACTGTTATTAAACACAGTGTGGAGGTTGAAGGCACTCCACCATGGACAGTCCCAAGCCCAGCTGTGAAAGGAGGGTTGGGCATGGGGCTAGCAATCCCACCCTGTAAAAACCCACAGCTACAGAAACGCCAGCAGAAGCTCTAAAGATCTCGTCCCTGGGAGAGGAAGGATCTTCACCTCGAAGACATATGAAGTCGAGCAGTGAAAGTCCAGGACAGAGGACTCTGGAGAGCTGCTGTTGATGGCCTGTGCCCCTCAAGAACAAGAAGAAAAGGTTGATGCATTTTAATGGGAACTTCATTTAAGCATCTCTGTTTGATTTTACAAAACTTTGCCTGCTAATAAAAGCACTAAACAATAATCAGAGCATCATAATTATTTACAAATCTACAAAAGCTCTACAATGGGTAGTCAAAACTGCCCAATGCACCACCCACACCAGCCTAACCGCCATCAAGAACATCTATACAGAATTGTGCCAGGAAAGGGTCAGTAACATCATGAAGGATCCCACCCACCCTACTCATGGACTGTTTGTCCCACTCCCATGGGGGGGAGGCTACATAGCATCCAAGCCAGGACCACCAGACTTAAAAGCAGTTACTTTCCCCAAGCAGTAAGGCTGATCAACACCTCCACCCACTATCTCACCCCTCCACACCCCCAACCACCACGATTTTATCATTTCCTGTCATTCACCTTATGTACAGACACTCCTGTGCCCAGCGTCACTTTATGGACATACAATCTATGCACAGAAGCTATCTTATACATTTATATTTATTGTGTGTTTTTATTATTGTTTTCTTCATCTTATTATGGTTTTTTGTGCTGCATCTGATCCAGAGTAACAATTATTTCATTCTCCTTTACACTTGTGTATTGGAAATGACATGAAACAATCTTGAATCTTACTGTTTCAAATTAAAATGTGATTATTAATTGAGCTCAAGGTAATGTTGTAGCTCTATCAAACCCTGGTTAGACCACACATGGAATACTGTGTTCAGTTCTGGTCACCTCATTATAGGAAGGATGTGGAGCTTTAGAGAGGGTGCAGAGGAGATTTACCAGGATGCTGCCTGGATTAGAGAACATGTCTTATGAGGGTAGGTTGAGTGAGCTCGGGCTTTCCTCTTTGGAGTGAAGGAGGATGAGAGGTGACTTGATAGAGATGTACAAGGTGATACAAGGAATAGATCGAGTGGACAACCAGATACTTTTTCCCCAGGATAGAAATGGCCAATATGAAGGGGGGAAATTTTAATGCTATTGGAGGAAAGTATAGGGGAGATGTCAGAGGTAGGCTATTTTACACAGAGTGGTGGGTGTGTGGAACACCCTACCAGGAGGGGTGGTAGAGGCAGATACATTAGGGACATTTAAGAGACTCTTAAACAGGCACCTGGATGATAGAAAAATAAAGGGCTACAATATAGAGGAGGGAAGGGTTAGATTGCGCTTCAAGTAGGTTAAAGGGTCAGCACAACATTGTGGGCTGAAGGGCCTGTACTGTTCTGTAATGTTCTATGTTCTGTAACAGTGAGTTGTATTAGACTTCACAAACCTCTGTTCTTGGGTCATCTTCAAAGAACAACACATTTATCATAAAAATAAATCCAGGTGAGAGGAAAAGTTTTTGTCCACTAATTACCAGACAAAAATCAGTGCGACTATTTGCAATTTAATATTGACTACTGCCTCTAATAGTTCTGGCTAAAAACTGGCTCTTAGGAATCCAATTATCCAGGAGCTTTAGATCTTATGAAAGCTGTTTAACATGTCAAGACAGTCAACTAACTCCATTTTACACAAAGTTGTACAAAATAACAAATGTCATTTGCTTCACTAAAGTGAAAGTTATTCAAATTACAGAAAATAGAAAATAATTGGATTACCTACTTAGTTCCAAGGTACATTTGGCACATCTCATTTCCGAAGATGGTTCTAATTCTTTCAAAGTAGCTAAAAGCTTACTTATTTAGAGATACAGCAAGATATATGTCCTTCCAGCCCATCGAGCCGCGTCCCCCAGCATCACATCTATTTCACCACAGCATAATCATGGAACAGTTTACAATGACCAGTTAACTTACTAACTGGTACGTCTTTGGAACATGGGAGGAAACTGGAGCACCCGGAGAAAACCCACAGGAAGGAACATGCCAACTTGCTTACAGAAGATGCTGGAATTGAACTCCAAACTCCAGAACACCCTGAGCTGTAATGTGTTGCGCTGACTGCTACGTTACTGTGACGCTTTTGAATCACAGAGTGCAGAATGAGGCTATTTGATCTATCAGTACAGTACTGGCTGCTGGATAGAGATTCTGTCTCTCCCTCCATAGTGGAATGAGATTCTTCCTGAATCCTGGGGACGTCGGGCGTGGTAGCCATAGGGCATCTGTACATTCACATAAACTTGAAACCTCTTCCCATGTGTAACACCTCTGCAGTAATCAGATATCACTGACTTTCATGAGTGCCGACTGCCGGCTTCACTGCCAGGAATCAGCCTGTCCCAATTCACACCTGCCAGATCATTTTTGGTACCATCAAAATTGCCCTTTCTCCAATTTAGAATCTCAACCCATGGACCAGACTTTTCCTGCTAGAATATTTGTCCCCTTCCAGTTCAGGTGCAAACCATCTCTTGGGTATAGTTCCCACTTTCCCTGGAAGAGAGCCCATTGATACAAAAATACAAAAATCTTAGGCCCTCCGTCCTACACCAAGTCCTTAGCCAAGTGTTAAACTGTATAAACTTCCTATTTCTGGCCTCACTAGCATGCGGCATGAGTAGCAATCCTGAAATCACAACCCTGGGGGTCTCACCTAAATCCCTGAACTCCCTATGCAGAACCTCGTCACTCGTCCTACCCATGTCATTGGTACCTACATGGACCACAACCTCTGGCTGTTCACCCTCACACTTAAGAATGCTGAGGACTGAATCCAAGATGTTCATGGGTTCAGCTCAGAGCTAACAACCCTGACTGGTCGAACAAAACTGCTGTGGAAACAGCAATGAAGACTCCTTCTATACCAGTGTGTGACGTTATTCCTGAGTCTCCACCTGGGACTTGCACAGCTGACAGCAGTGAAACCTGAGAGGAAGCTACTGGCATGATGAAGGAAGCCCTGAACATCTCAAAGACCAAGACCACAATGGCCAAGGACAAGTAGAGTTAGAGGATCTTCATCGCTGCCCCAAATGCCAGAAGTGTCACTGGCATCACCCAGCCCATTCTGGGAATCAGTGTCATTGCAATGAGAGAGGGAAGAACCAGAAGCCATGCCAGAGACTTTCCCTTCTAAAGAAGTTAAGGAAATTTAGCTTGTCTCTGAACATTCTGGCAAACTTCAGCAGATTATGTTTGTTGTCAGCATCCTGATTGGTTGCAGCTCAGTCTGGTACAGTAATTTGAAGCACAGGAACATGAGAAGCTGCAGAGAGAGTAGCCAGTTAATCACAGAAACATCCCCCCACCCCATCATCAGTAGGATCTACAGGAGGACCTCCCTCAAGAAAGCAACAAAAATCATCAAAGATCCTCAGCATCTGGGCCAGGCCATCTTCTCACTGCTCCCATTGGGCAGGAGGTACAGACGCCTGAAGTCTCACACCACCAGGTTCAAGAACAGCTATTTCCCTTCAACCACACAGTTTTTGACAACCAGCACAACTTTCATCACTATCTTAGCATAACAAATCTAAGACCATATTGTACAAGACAGCTTAATCCTGTTCTTTATTACTTATGTTGATAGTCTGAAGCAAGGCTTTCCAGGCGCTGATCCATGGTCTCGCGAGACTAATGGATGCCACCATAAGATGATTTACTTACGTGCAACTGCGTTTTCCAGTGAATCCTGAGTGTGCTTACGCAGATGGCAATAAACAGAACATTGATCTCAACTCCTAACCATAAATTAAAAAATAAATATTCTTGTGAATTAGCCCTCATTAACACCATTCGTGATGATGATGTTTTGTGTATTGTCCAAAGTCATGGTGGACAACACATGGAAAGTGGACAAAGTCATTACAAAGATGACAGACCACTCCTCATCAGTACTGACTGGCACTGTATCCTGGTATGAAACAGGGACAGACCCATCCCCCTGGGTTCATTACCTCGTATAATACAGTGACAGACCCATCCCCACCGGTACCGTACCCCAGTGTTACACAGTGACAGACCCGTCCCCACCGGTACCGTACCCCAGTGTTACACAGTGACAGACCCGTCCCCACCGGTACCGTACCCCGGTGCTATACAGTGACAGACCCATCCCCACCGGTACCGTACCCCGGTGTTATACAGTGCAGGCCCATCCCCACCGGTACCGTACACCAGTGTTACACAGTGACAGACCCGTCCCCACCGGTACCGTACCCCGGTGCTATACAGTGACAGACCCATCCCGACCCGTACCGTACCCCGGTGTTATACAGTGCAGGCCCATCCCCACCGGTACCGTACCCCAGTGTTATACAGTGACAGGCCCGTCCCCACTGGTACTGCACCCCGGTGTTGCAGAGTGACAGGCCCGTCCTTACTGGTACTGCACCCCGGTGTTATACAGTGACAGACCCGTCCCCACCGGTACCGTACCCCGGTGTTACACAGTGACAGACCCGTCCCCACCAGTACTGCACCCCGGTGTTACACAGTGACGGACCCATCCCCACTGGTACTGTCAAAAGTCAAAGTCAAAGTTTGTCCCGAGCCTTTGTGGCCCATCAGACCAGTGCTTATGTCGGTTTCTGTGGCGTGAAGCGACTGTGAGTATGAGACTGCCCCCCCACCCCCCGGATAGGTCGCCAGTCTATTGCAAGGTTAATCCCCAGCATTTGCCGGTATCCATTTTCAGCTGGGTGGACTGGAGCAGTGTGTGGTTAAGTGTCTTGCCCGAGGACACAATACGCTGCCTTGGCTGAGAACCCATGGCCTTCAGATTGTGAGCCCAACGCCCTAACCACTTGGGCCACGCACAACACCCACTGGTACTGTACCCCAGTGTTACACAGTGACAGACTGACCCACTGGTACTGTACCCCAGTGTTACACAGTGACAGACTGACCCACTGGTACTGTACCCCAGTGTTACACAGTGACAGACTGACCCACTGGTACTGTACCCCAGTGTTATACAGTGACAGACTGACCCACTGGTACTGTACCCCGGTGTTATACAGTGACAGACTGACCCACTGGTACTGTACCCCAGTGTTATACAGTGACAGACTGACCCACTGGTACTGTACCCCGGTGTTATACAGTGACAGACTGACCCACTGGTACTGTACCCCAGTGTTATACAGTGACAGACTGACCCACTGGTACTGTACCCCGGTGTTACACAGTGACAGACTGACCCACTGGTACTGTACCCCAGTGTTATACAGTGACAGACTGACCCACTGGTACTGTACCCCAGTGTTATACAGTGACAGACTGACCCACTGGTACTGTACCCCGGTGTTATACAGTGACAGACTGACCCACTGGTACTGTACCCCAGTGTTATACAGTGACAGACTGACCCACTGGTACTGTACCCCGGTGTTACACAGTGACAGACTGACCCACTGGTACTGTACCCCAGTGTTATACAGTGACAGACTGACCCACTGGTACTGTGCCCCGGTGTTACACAGTGACAGACTGACCCACTGGTACTGTACCCCGGTGTTATACAGTGACAGACTGACCCACTGGTACTGTACCCCGGTGTTATACAGTGACAGACTGACCCACTGGTACTGTGCCCCGGTGTTATACAGTGACAGACTGACCCACTGGTACTGTACCCCAGTGTTATACAGTGACAGACTGACCCATTGATACTGTACCCCGGTGTTATACAGTGACAGACTGACCCACTGGTACTGTACCCCAGTGTTATACAGTGACAGACTGACCCACTGGTACTGTACCCCAGTGTTATACAGTGACAGACTGACCCACTGGTACTGTACCCCAGTGTTATACAGTGACAGACTGACCCACTGGTACTGTACCCCGGTGTTATACAGTGACAGACTGACCCACTGGTACTGTACCCCGGTGTTACACAGTGACAGACTGACCCACTGGTACTGTGCCCCGGTGTTATACAGTGACAGACTGACCCACTGGTACTGTACCCCAGTGTTACACAGTGACAGACTGACCCACTGGTACTGTACCCCAGTGTTATACAGTGACAGACTGACCCATTGATACTGTACCCCGGTGTTATACAGTGACAGACTGACCCACTGGTACTGTACCCCGGTGTTACACAGTGACAGACTGACCCACTGGTACTGTACCCCGGTGTTACACAGTGACAGACTGACCCACTGGTACTGTACCCCAGTGTTATACAGTGACAGACTGACCCACTGGTACTGTACCCCAGTGTTACACAGTGACAGGCCCATCCCCACTGGTATTGATACTCAAATGGGTTGTGGTCACTGGCGCGCTCACCCTTTGAGACAGCAGTGGAGAGGATACTGCTCGGCTTTAAAGGTTTTTCTATGGAAGCATGGCTTGCAACTCTCAATACCGACCATCCATCCAAACAGTCCCTGATAAATAAAATTAAAGATCTCAGAGCTAGAGTGTTATACCAGAGGGACATCAGGAGCTGTTGGGTTGTTTCATAGAATCTTGGACGTCCCTGGCCGTTGTGGATGCAATGATACAACTCAACGGCTTCACAAGTCACTACTGGGATAGGACGGCTGAATCTTTCAAAGGGAGATGAGGTGGAGTATGCTTTATGATCAACCCTTGTGGTGTACAAACGTTGCAGTATTGTCCCAATCCTGATCACCCCAACCTGGAACGTCTCGTGATCAAGCGCCGGCCATTTTATCTGCAACAGCAGATTTCAGCGATCATCTTTCGCTGTATTTAAAAAGAGATCGTTTTTTCTTCAGCGGTTTGATCAAAACACGACTGCACAGGTGCGTGGGCATCGGCAAGTTAGACCGGCGGGAAGAATTTAAAAAGAAGACAGATTTATAGAGCAGGTGCCAGAGAAGAGGGAGTCAGAGTAGGAGGGCTTTGGCTCAATGGGGCTTCGGCAATAATGGGTCGGGACGAGGTAAGTTACTTGTGAAGAATAGGAATAGGAAGTATGTCTGCGAAGTCGGTGTTCTGTACTGGGTGTCGGATGTGGGATGTCTGGGAGACTCCCAGCCTCCCAGGTGGCCACATCTGCACCAGGTATGTTGAGCTGAAGCTCCTTAGGGATCGTGTTAGGGAACTGGAGATGCAGCTCAATGACCTTTGTCTGGTCAGGTAAAATGAGGAGGTGCTAGAGAGGAGCAGTAAGCAAGTAGTCACACTGGGGCCTCAGGAGACAGATAAGAGGGTAACAGTCAGGAGAGGGAAGGACAAGAGTCAGATACTAGTGACTACCCCTGTGGTTGTCCCCCTTAACAATAAGTACTCCTGTTTGAGTACTGTTGGGAGGGGGATGGCCCTGTGGCTCAGAAGGGTGGGGAAGGGAAGAGGATGGCAGTAGTGATAGGGGACTCTATAATTAGGAAGGTCAGAAAGGCGATTCTGTAGACGCAGGAAAGAAACACGGATGGTAGTTTGCCTCCCAGGTGCTAGTGTCCGGGATTTTTCTGATCGCGTCCACGTTATCCTGAAGTGGGAAGGTGAAAAGCCAGAGGTCGTGGTACATATTGGTACCAACGACATAGTTAGGAAAAGTGAGGAGGTCCTGTAAACAGACTACAGGGAGTTAAGAAAGAAGCTGAGAAGCAGGACCACAAGGGTAGTAATCTCGGGATTACTGCCTGTGCCACGCGACAGTGAATATAGGAAAAGAGTAAAGGCCCCCGTTAGTCTTGCGAGACCATGGATCTGCACCTCGAAAGTCTTCACTCTCCAGGGTGCAGGCTTGGGCAAGGTTGTATGGAAGACCAGCAGTTGCCCATGCTGCAAGTCTCCCCTCTCCATGACACCGATATTATCCAAGGGAAGGGCAAGGGCCGATACAGCTTGGCACTGGTGTCATCGCAGAGCACTGTGTGGTTAAGTGCCTTGCTCAAGGACACAACACGTTCCCTCGTCTGGGGCTCAAACTCACGACCTTCAGATCGCTAGTCGAATGCCTTAACCACTTAGCCATGTGCCCACACGTGTGAGGTGGAGGATAAATGCGTGGCTGAGGGATTGGAGCAGGGGAGTAGGATTCAGATTTCCAGATCATTGGGACCTCTTTTGGGGCAGGCATGACCTGTACAATAAGGATGGGTTGCACTTGAATCCGACGGGGGCCAATATCCTGGCAGGGAGGTTTGCTAAGGCCATTGGGGAAAGTTTAAACTAGAATTGATGGGGGGTGGGAACCAAACTGAAGAGAAAGAGGAAGGGGTGTTTGGCTCACAAATAGAGAAAGATTGTAGACAGTGTGATAGAGAAGGGATGCACTCAGACTGATGGTTTGAGATGTGTCTATTTTAATGCAAGGAGTATTATGAACAAAGCGGATGAGCTTAGAGCGTGGATCAGTACTTGGAACTATGATGTTGTGAACATTACAGAGACTTGGATGGCTCAGGGCAAAAATGGCTACTAAGAGTGCCAGGCTTTAGATGTTTCGGAAAGGACAGGGAGGGAGGCAAAAGAGGTGGGGGTGTGGCACTGTTGATCAGAGATAGTGTCACGGCCATAGAAAAGGAGGAAGATGTGGAGGGATTGGCTACTGAGTCTCTGCGGGTGGAAGTTAGAAACAGGAAGGTGTCCATAACTCTACTGGGAGTTTTATATAGACCACCCAATAGTAACCCACCCATCGAGGAGCAGATAGGGAGACAGATTCTGGAAAGGTGTAATAATAACAGGGTTGTCGTGGTGGGAGATTTTAATTTCCCAAACATTGATTGGCATCTCCCTAGAGTGAGGGGTTTAGATGGGGTGGAGTTTGTTAGGTGTGTTCAGGAAGGTTTCTTGACACAGTATGTAGATAAGCCTAAAAGAGGAGAGGTTGTACTTGATCTGGTATTGGGAAATGAACCTGGTCAGGTGTCAGGTCTCTCAGTGGGAGAGCATTTTGGAGATAGTGATCACAATTCTATCTCCTTTACCATAGTATTGGAGAGGGATAGGAACAGACAAGTCAGGAAAACATTTAATTGGAGTAAGGGGAAATATGAGGCTATCAGGCAGGAACTTGGAAGCATAAATTGGGAACAGATGTTCTCAGGGAAATGTAAGGCAGAAATGTGGCAAATGTTCAGGGGATATTTGTGTGGCATTCTGCATAGGTATGTTCCAATGAGACAGGGAAAGGATGGTAGGGTACAGGAACCGTGGCGTACAAAGGCTGTTGAAAATCTAGTCAAGAAGAAAAGAAGAGCTTACGAAAAGTTCACAAAACTAGGTAATGATAGAGATCTAGAAGATTATAAGGCTAGCAGGAAGGAGTTTAAGAATGAACTTAGGAGAGCCAGAAGGGGCCATGAGAAGGCCTTGGCGAGCAGGATTAAGGAAAACCCCAAGGCATTCTACAAGTATGTGAAGAGCAAGAGGATAAGATGTGTGAGAATAGGACCAATCAAGTGTGACAGTGGAAAAGTGTGTATGGAACTGGAGGAGATAGCAGAGGTACTTAATGAATACTTTGCTTCAGTATTCACTACGGAAGAGGACCTTGGTGTTTGTAAGGATGACACAGCGGACTGAAAAGCGCATATAGACATTAAGAAAGAGGATGTACTGGAGCTTTTGGAAAGCATCAAGTTGAATAACTCACTGGGACCAGATGAGATGTACCCCAGGCTACTGTGGGAGGCGAGGGAGGAGATTGCTGAGCCTCTGGCAATGATCTTTGCATCATCAATGGGGACGGGAGAAGTTCCGGAGGATTGGAGGGTTGAAGATGTTGTTCCCTTATTCAAGAAAGGGAGTAGAGATAACCCAGGAAATTATTGACCAGTGAGTCTTACTTCAGTGGATGGTAAGTTGATGGAGAAGATCCTGAGAGGTAGGATTTATTAACATTTGGAGAGGTATAATATGATTAGGAATAGTCAGCATGTCTTTGTCAAAGACAGGTAGTACCTTACGAGCCTGATTGAATTTTTTTGAGGATGTGACTAAACACATTGATGATGGTAGAGCAATAGATGTAGTGTATATGGATTTCAGCAAGGCATTTGACAAAGGTAACCCATGCAAGGCTTATTGAGAAAGTAAGGAGGCATGGGATCCAAGGGGACATTGCTTTGTGGATCCAGAACTGGCTTGCCCACAGAAGGCAAAGAGTGGTTGTAGATGGGTCATATTCTGCATGGAGGTCGGTGACCAGTGGTGTGCCTCAGGGATCTGTTCTGGGACCCTTACTCTTCGTTATTTTTATAAATTACCTGGATGAGCAAGTGGAGCGATGGGATAGTAAATTTGCTGATGACACATAGGTTGGGGGTGATGTGGATAGTGTGGAGGGCTGTCAGAGGTTACAGAGGGACATTGATAGGATGCAAAACTGAGCTGAGAAGTGGCAGATGGAGTTCAACCCAGATAAGTGTGAGGTGGTTCATTCTGGTAGGTCAAATATGATGGCAGAATATAGCATTAATGGTAAGACTCTTGGCAGTATGGAGGATCAGACGGATCTTGGGGTCCAAGTCCATAGGACACTCAAAGCTGCTGCGCAGGTTGACTCTGTGGTTAAGAAGGCATACGGGACACGGATTCTGAAGCTGATTAACTCTTCTTCGATCTGTGCTAGTCATTCACTGATTCAATTTAAAATTGTACATCATTACCATTTGACGAAGGAGAGACTGTCTAAAATATTTCCTAATGTTGATAGTTATTGTGATAGATGTAAAACTGAGACAGCTACACTGACACACATGTTTTTGTCCTGTTCTATACTGGAACAGTTCTGGAAGTCAGTTTTTTCTACAATTTCTAAAGCACTTAAAATTAATTTTCAACCTAACAAATTAACTGTGCTTTTTGGAATAATTCCTCAAAATGTCCGTGGTATCTCTTTGTCTGACCAACATGTTATTGCATTTGTTACATTAATAGGTAGGAGGGCCATTTTGTTGAAGTGGAAGGATATGTTGGCTCCTATTTTGTCACAATGGTTCTCTCAAGTGATGCTACGTCTTAGTTTGGAGAAAATTAGAAGTTGAACCTTTGAACCTATGTTTGATTTTGAGAAAAGATGGGGTTCATTTGTTCATTACTATCATTTGAGTTAATTGATAGATTTCCTCCACGATCTAATTGTAAATTTTTGGTGCTTTTTTTTTCTTGCTGGCGGTTAGATGTTTATCTTTAGAAGCTTTTTGCATGATGCATGGCTCCGGGGTTGAACACCTAATGGGTTTTTTTCCCTCACTTTTCTTTGCTTTAGTAGGGTTTTTTTTTCTCATTTTTTGGTCACCATAACTTTTTCAATCTTTAAAACAATTTTTTTTTAACATAGAACATAAAACATAGAATAGTACAGCACAGTACAGGCCCTTTGGCCCACTATGTTGTGCTGACCCTCAAACCCTGCCTCCCATATAAGCCCCCACCTTAGATTCCTCCATATACCTGTCTAGTAGTCTCTTAAACTTCACTAGTGTATCTGCCTCCACCACTGACTCAGTCAGTGCATTCCACGCACCAACCACCCTCTGAGTAAAAAACCTTCCCCTAATATTCCCCTTGAACTTCCCACCCCTTACCTTAAAGCCATGTCCTCTTGTATTGAGCAGTGGTGCCCTGGGGAAGAGGCGCTGGCTATCCACTCTATCTATTGTTCTTATTATCTTGCACGCCTCTATCATGTCTCCTCTCATCCTCCTTCTCTCCAAAGAGTAAAGCCCTAGCTCCCTTAATCTCTGATCATAATGCATACTTTCTAAACCAGGCAGCATCCTGGTAAATCTCCTCTGTACCCTTTCCAATGCTTCCACATCCTTCCTATAGTGAGGTGACCAGAACTGGACACAATACTCCAAGTGTGGCCTAACCAGAGTTTTATAGAGCTGCATCATTACATCGCGACTCTTAAACTCTATCCCTCGACTTATGAAAGCTAACACCCCATAAGCTTTCTTAACTACCCTATCCACCTGTGAGGCAACTTACAGGGATCTGTCGACATGTACCCCCATATCCCTCTACTCCTCCACACCACCAAGTATCCTGCCATTTACTTTGTACTCTGCCTTGGAGTTTGTCCTTCCAAAGTGTACCACCTCACACTTCTCCAGGTTGAACTCCATCTGCCACTTCTCAGCCCACTTCTGCATCCTATCAATGTCTCTCTGCAATCTTTGACAATCCTCTACACTATCTACAACACCACCAACCTTTGTGTCGTCTGCAAACTTGCCAACCCACCCTTCTACCCCCACATCCAGGTCATTAATAAAAATCACGAAAAGTAGAGGTCCCAGAACAGATCCTTGTGGGACACCACTAGTCACAATCCTCCAATCTGAATGTACTCCCTCCACCACGACCCTCTGCCTTCTGCAGGCAAGCCAATTCTGAATTCATCTGGCCAAACTTCCCTGGATCCCATGCCTTCTAACTTTCTGAATAAGCCTACCGTGTGGAACTTTGTCAAATGCCTTACTAAAATCCATATAGATCACATCCACTGCACTACCCTCATCTATATGCTTGGTCACCTCCTCAAAGAACTCTATCAGGCTTGTTAGACACGATCTGCCCTTCACAAAGCCATGCTGACTGTCCCTGATCAGACCATGATTCTCTAAATGCCTATAGATCCTATCTCTAAAAATCTTTTCCAACAGCTTTCCCACCACAGACGTAAGGTTCACTGGTCTATAATTACCCGGAATATCCCTACTACCTTTTTTGAACAAGGGAACAACATTCGCCTCCCTCCAATCCTCTGGTACCATTCCTGTGGACAACGAGGACATAAAGATCCTAGCCAGAGGCTCAGCAATCTCTTCTCTCGCCTCGTGGAGCAGCCTGGGGAATATTCCATCAGGCCCCGGGGACTTATCTGTCCTAATGTATTTTAACAACTCCAACACCACCTCTCCCTTAATATCAGCATGCTCCAGAACATCAACCTCACTCATATTGTCCTCACCATCATCAAGTTCCCTCTCATTGGTGAATACCGAAGAGAAGTATTCATTGAGAACCTCGCTCACTTCCACAGCCTCCAGGCACATCTTCCTACCTTTATCTCTAATCGGTCCTACCTTCACTCCTGTCATCCTTTTTTTCTTCACATAATTGAAGAATGCCTTAGGGTTTTCCTTTACCCTACTCGCCAATGCCTTCTCATGCCCCCTTCTTGCTCTTCTCAGCCCCTTCCTAAGCTCCTTTCTTGCTTCCCTATATTCCTCAATAGACCCAGCTGATCCTTGCTTCCTAAACCTCATGTATGCTGCCTTTTTCCCCCTGACTAGATTTCCCACCTCACTTGTCACCCATGGTTCCTTCACCCTACCATTCTTTACCTTCCTCACCGGGACAAATTTATCCCTTATATCCCGCAAGAGATCTCTAAACATCGACCACATGTCCATAGTACATTTCCCTGCAAAAACATCATCCCAATTCACACCCGCAAGTTCTAGCCTTATAGCCTCATAATTTGCCTTTCCCCAATTAAAAATTTTCCTGTCCTCTCTGATTCTATCCTTTTCCATGATAATGCTAAGGGCCAGGGAGCGGTGGTCACTGTCCCCCAGATGCTCACCCACTGAGAGATCTGTGACCTGACCCGGTTCGTTACCTAGTACTAGATCTAGTATGGCATTGAGACATTGTAAGTGTCGCCTACTTCGATGTACTCTTGGTAATTTTGGATAATGATAATAAAAAGATTTGAAAAGAAAAGAAGGCATACGGTATATTGGCCTTCATCAACTGTGGGATTGAATTCAAGAGCAGAGAGGTAATGTTGCAGCTATATAGGACCCTGGTCTGACCCCACGGAGTACTATGCTCAGTTCTGGTCGCCTCACTACAGGAAGAATGTAGAAACTATAGAAAGGGTGCAGAGGAGATTTACAAGGATGTTTCCTGGATTGGGGAGCATGCCTTATGAGAATTGGTTGAGTGAACTTGGCCTTTTCTCCTTGGAGCGACAGAGGATGAGAGGTGACTTGATAGAGGTGTATAAGATGATGAGAGGCATTAATCGTATGAATAGTCAGAGGCCTTTTCCCAGGACTGAAGAGATTAGCACGAGCAGGCACAGTTTTAAGGGGCTTGGAAGTAGGTACAGAGGAGATATCAGGGGTAAGATTTTACGCAGAGAGTGGTGAGTGCATGGAATGGGCTGCCAGCGACAGAGGTGGAGGCGGATACGATAGGGTCTTTTCAGAGACTCTTGGATAGGTACATGGATCTTAGAAAAATAGGGAGCTGTGGGTAACCTTAGGTAATTTCTAAAGTAAATACATGTTCAGCACAGCATTGTGGGCCGAAGGGCCTGTATCGTGCTGTAGGTTTTCGATGTTCTATCTTGTTAGCAGTGCACATCCTACCTTAACAGGCTCTAGATAAAACAGGCTCTAGATAAACTAAGCAACACATGAAACAACACATCCTGATGCCTTCACCATCACTTTGGAGGATTTCAACCAGGCCAGCTTGAAAAAGTCTCTAAATAATTATAAACAACAAATCACATTTAGTATCAGAGGAATCAACATACTGAACGACTGTTACACTGCCACCGGGAGAGCTGACCGTGTCATCCCATCTCCACACTTTGGGAAGTCTGGTTACTTCACTGGATTTCTGCTCCCTGAGTACAGACAGACACTGAAGACCACAGACCCAGCAGTGAGTAGTATGGACACAGTGGGGGGGTGGGGGCCGGGGGCCGGGGGGAGGTGTGGTGGGAGGCAGGTATGCTTACAGGACTGCTTTGAATCGGTGGACTGGACTGTATTCAGTCTGTCTTTTAAGCGGGTGAACTCTCGCAAGGCGACAGGCCCTGATAGAGTACCTGGTAGGGCTCTGTGAACTTGTGCCAACCAACTGGCAGGTGTGTTCAAAGATATTTTCAACCTCTCACTGCTACGGTTGGAAGTTCCCACTTGCTTCAAAAGGGCAACAATCATACCAGTACCCAAGAAGAGCAAGGTAAGCTGTCTCGATGACTATCGTTCAGTAGCACTTACATCTACAGTGATGAAGTGCTTTGAAGGTTGGTCATGGCTAGAATTAACTCCTGCCTGTTCTCAGTGCCGATCACACAGGACACAGCCTGTTCTCAGTACCAATCACACAGGACACGGCCTGTTCTCAGTACCAATCACACAGGACACGGCCTGTTCTCAGTGCCGATCACACAGGACATGGCCTGCTCTCAGTGCCGATCGCACAGGACATAGCCTGTTCTCAGATCTACCATCCAGGAGGCACTGAAGGTACACACTCAATGTTTCAGGAACAGCTTAGCCACTCAGCCATCCAAATTTGGAATGGACTTTCAACCTATCAACACTCTCTTACGACGTTCATTTTCCCAGTCATTATGCCCTGCATTGTACTGCTGCCGCAAAGACTACATGCTTCACGACATGTGCTGGTGATATTAAACCTGATTCTCATTCTCATACAGTGACCGACACGTCCACATCAGTACTGTCCCCTGGTATTATATAGGGACAGACTGACCCACCAGTACTGTCCCCCGGTGTTATACAGTGACAGACCCGTCCCCACTGGTACCGTGCCCCGGTGTTATACAGTGACAGACTGACCCACCAGTACCGTAACCCGGTGTTACACAGTGACAGATCCGTTCCCACCGGTACTGTGCCCCGGTGTTATACAATGACAGACTGACCCACCGGTACCATACCCCGGGGTTATACAGTGACAGACCCGTCCCCACCGGTACCGTGCCCTGGTGTTATACAGTGACAGACCCATCCCCACCAGTACTGTACCCTGGTGTTATACAGTGACAGACCCGTCCCCATCAGTACCATAGCCTGGCTTTTAACGGTGACAGACCCGTCCCCACCGGTACCATACCCCGGTGTTATACAGTGACAGACTGACCCACCAGTACCGTACCCCAGCGTTATACAGTGACAGACCCATCCCCACTGGTACTGTACCCTGGTGTTATACAGTGACAGACCCGTCCCCACCAGTACCATAGCCTGGCTTTTAACGGTGACAGACCCGTGCCCACCGGTACTATACCCTGGTATTAAACAGTGACAGATAGACAATAGACAATAGACAATAGGTGCAGAAGTAGACCATTCGGCCCTTCGAGCCTGCACTGCCATTCTGAGATCATAGCTGATCATCTACTATCAATACCCGGTTCCTGCCTTGTCCCCATAACCCTTGATTCCCCTATCCATAAGATACCTATCTAGCTCCTTCTTGAAAGCATCCAGAGAATTGGCCTCCACTGCCTTCTGAGGCAGCGTGTTCCACACCTCCACAACTCTCTGGGAGAAGAAGTTCCTCCTCAACTCTGTCCTAAATGACCTACCCCTTATTCTTAAACCATGCCCTCTGGTACTGGACTCTCCCAGCATCTGGAACATATTTCCTGCCTCTATCTTGTCCAATCTCTTAATAATCTTATATGTCTCAATCAGATCCCCCCCTCAATCTCCTTAATTCCAACGTGTACAAGCCCAGTCTCTCTAACCTCTCTGCGTAAGACAGTCCGGACATCCCAGGAATTAACCTAGTGAACCCAGTGACGGATCTGTGCCCACCGGTACTATACTGGTACAAAAGCTGTGGATGAACCAGGAGGTACGGCGTCTGCAGGCTAGACCTGTGGCATTCAAGTCTGGCGACCCAGGCCTGTACCAGAAAACAGGTATGATTTACAGAGCGCTATTTCAAGGGTGAAGAGACAATTTCGAATGAGGTTGGAGGTGACATCAGATGCACGGCAGCTCTGGCAGGGTCTGCAAGACATTACTTCCTGCAAAGCGAAACCCAGTGGTATGAATAGCAGCGATGCTTCACTACCACGCTTTGAAAGGGAGAACACAACTACAGCTGTGAAGATCCCTGCTGCACCTGATGACACAGTGATCTCCATTTCAGAGGCCAATGTTAGACTGTCTTTAAAGGGAGTGAACTCTCACAAGGCAGAAGGTCCAGTTGGAGTACCTGGTAAGGCTCTGAAAACCTGTGCCAACCAACTAGTGGGAAAATTCAAGGACGTTTTAAATCTCTCACTGCTGTGGACAGAAGTTCCCACTTGCTTCAAAAAGGCAACAATTATACCAGTGCCAAAGAAGAATAATTTGAGCGGCCTTAATGACTATTGCCCAGTAGTACTCACATCGACAGTGATGAAATGCTTTGAGAGGTTGGTCATGACTAGACTGAACTCCTGCGTCAGCAAGGACCAGGACCCATTGCAATTTGCCTATCGCCACAATAGGTCAACAACAGATGCATTCTCAATGACTCTCCTTACGGCTTAAGACCATCTAGACAACACAAACACCTACGTCAGGATGCCGTTCATCGACTATAGTTCAGCATTTAATACCATCATCTCCACAATCCTGATTGAGAAGTTGCAGAATCTGCACATCTGTACTTCCCTCTGCAATTGGATCCTCGATTTCCTAACCGGAAGACCACAATCTGTGCGGATTGGTGATAACATTTCCCCCTCGCTGACGATCAATACCTGCACACCTCAGGGGTGTGTGCTCAGCCCACTGCTCTACTCTCTGTATACACGTGGCTATGTGGCTAGGCATAGCTCAAATACCATCTATAAATTTGCTGATGATACAATCATTGTTGGTAGAATCTCAGGTGGTGGCGAGAGGGCGTACAGGAGTGAGATATGCCAACTAGTAGAATGGTGCCACAGCAACAACCTGGCACTCAACGTCAGTAAGATGAAAGAGCTGATTGTAGACTTCAGGAAGGGTAAGACGAAGGAACACATACCAATCCTCATAGAGGGATCGGAAGTGGAGAGAGTGAGCAGCTTCAAGTTCCTGGGTGTCAAGATCTCTGAGGATCTAACCTGGTCCCAACATATTGATGTAGTTATAAAGAAGGCAAGACAGCAGCTATACTTTATCAGGAGTTTGAAGAGATTTGGCATGTCAACAAATACACTCAAAAACTTCTATAGTTGTACCATGGAGAGCATTTGACAGGCTGCATCACTGTCTGGTATGGAGGGGCTACTGCACAGGACTGAAAGAAGCTGCAGAGGGTTGTAAATTTAGTCAGCTCCATCTTGGGCACTAGCCTACAAAGCACCCAGGACATCTTCAGAGAGTAGTATCTCAGAAAGGCAGCATCCATTATTAAGAACTTCCAGCACCCAGGGCATGCCCTTTTCTCACTGTTACCATCAGGGAGGAGATACAGAAGCCTAAAGGCACACACTCAGAGATTCAGGAACAGTTTCTTCCCCTCTGCCATCCGATTCCTAAATGGACATTGAAGCTTTGGACACGACCTCACTTTTTTTAATATGCAATATTTCTGTTTTTGCACATTAGTTTGAATCTATTCAACATACATAAATTGATTTACTTGTTTATTTATTATTATGTTTTATTTTATTTATTACTATTAATATTTTCTCTCTCTGCTAGATTGTGTATTGCATTGAACAGCTGCTGCTAAGTTAACAAATTTGACGTCACATGCCCACCAGTACTATACCCTGGTGTTAAACAGTGACAGGCCCGTGCCATTTAGTACCATGTCCCGCTGTTCTCCAGAGACAGGGCCAGCCCCACTGGTACCGTACCCTGGTTATAAACAGTGACAGAACCAACCCAAAAATGTTATCCCCCAGTCTTCTACAGTGACAGACCCGTCCCACAGGTACTGTACACCAGAGTTATACAGTGACAGACCCGTCCCACAGGTACTGTACACCAGAGTTATACAGTGACAGACCTATCCCCACAGGTACTGTACACCAGAGTTATACAGTGACAGACCCGTCCCACAGGTACTGTACACCAGAGTTATACAGTGACAGACCCGTCACACAGGTACTGTACACCAGAGTTATACAGTGACAGACCCGTCCCACAGGTACTGTACACCAGAGTTATACAGTGACAGACCCGTCCCACAGGTACTGTACACCAGAGTTATACAGTGACAGACCCGTCCCACAGGTACTGTACACCAGAGTTATACAGTGACAGACCCGTCCCACAGGTACTGTACACCAGAGTTATACAGTGACAGACCCGTCCCACAGGTACTGTACACCAGAGTTATACAGTGACAGACCCGTCCCACAGGTACTGTACACCAGAGTTATACAGTGACAGACCCGTCCCACAGGTACTGTACACCAGAGTTATACAGTGACAGACCCGTCCCACAGGTACTGTACACCAGAGTTATACAGTGACAGACCTATCCCCACAGGTACTGTACACCAGAGTTATACAGTGACAGACCCGTCCCACAGGTACTGTACACCAGAGTTATACAGTGACAGACCCGTCCCACAGGTACTGTACACCAGAGTTATACAGTGACAGACCCGTCCCACAGGTACTGTACACCAGAGTTATACAGTGACAGACCCGTCCCACAGGTACTGTACACCAGAGTTATACAGTGACAGACCCGTCCCACAGGTACTGTACACCAGAGTTATACAGTGACAGACCCGTCCCACAGGTACTGTACACCAGAGTTATACAGTGACAGACCCGTCCCACAGGTACTGTACACCAGAGTTATACAGTGACAGACCCGTCCCACTGGTACTGTACACCAGAGTTATACAGTGACAGACCCGTCCCCACTGGTACTGTACACCAGAGTTATACAGTGACAGACCCGTCCCCACTGGTACTGTACCCCGGTGATATACAGTGACAGACCAAACTCCACCAGTACTGTACCCCAGTGTTATACAGTGACAGTCCCATCCCCACTGGTACCGTACCCCAGTGTTATACAGTGACAAACCCGTCCCACAGGTACTGTACACCAGAGTTATACAGTGACAGACCTATCCCCACAGGTACTGTACACCAGAGTTATACAGTGACAGACCCGTCCCACAGGTACTGTACACCAGAGTTATACAGTGACAGACCCGTCCCACAGGTACTGTACACCAGAGTTATACAGTGACAGACCTATCCCCACAGGTACTGTACACCAGAGTTATACAGTGACAGACCTATCCCCACTGGTACTGTACACCAGAGTTATACAGTGACAGACCTATCCCCACTGGTACTGTACCCCGGTGTTATACAGTGACAGACCCGTCCCACAGGTACTGTACACCAGAGTTATACAGTGACAGACCCGTCCCACAGGTACTGTACACCAGAGTTATACAGTGACAGACCTATCCCCACTGGTACCGTACACCAGAGTTATACAGTGACAGACCCGTCCCCACTGGTACTGTACACCAGAGTTATACAGTGACAGACCTATCCCCACTGGTAATGTACACCAGAGTTATACAGTGACAGACCTATCCCCACTGGTAATGTACCCCGGTGTTATACAGTGACAGTCCTATCCCCACTGGTACTGTACCCGGGTGTTATACAGTGACAGACCCGTCCCACAGGTACTGTACACCAGAGTTATACAGTGACAGACCCGTCCCCACTGGTACCGTACACCAGAGTTATACAGTGACAGACCCGTCCCCACCGGTACCGTACCCCAGAGTTATACAGTGACAGACCTATCCCCACTGGTACTGTACACCAGAGTTATACAGTGACAGACCCGTCCCCACTGGTACTGTACCCCAGTGATATA
The DNA here is from genome assembly GCF_030028105.1 of Mobula birostris. Taxonomy (NCBI): domain Eukaryota; kingdom Metazoa; phylum Chordata; class Chondrichthyes; order Myliobatiformes; family Myliobatidae; genus Mobula; species Mobula birostris. The sequence goes on from NC_092376.1 coordinate 175,323,548, forward strand.
CAGTGACAGACCAAACTCCACCAGTACTGTACCCCAGTGTTATACAGTGACAGTCCCATCCCCACTGGTACCGTACCCCAGTGTTATACAGTGACAAACCCGTCCCCACCAGTACTGTACCCCGGTGTTATACAGTGACAGTCCCATCCCCACCAGTACTGTACCCCGGTGTTATACAGTGACAGTCCCATCCCCACCAGTACTGTACCCCAGTGATATACAGTGACAGTCCCATCCCCACCGGTACTGTACCCCGGTGTTATACAGTGACAGACCCGTCCCCACCAGTACTGTACCCCAGTGTTATACAGTGACAAACCCGTCCCCACCAGTACTGTACCCCGGTGTTATACAGTGACAGACCCGTCCCCACCAGTACTGTACCCCGGTGTTATACAGTGACAGACTGTCCCCACCGATACTGTCCCCCAGTGTTATACAGTGACGAACCCATCCCCACTGGTACTGTACCCCGGTGTTATACAGTGACAGACCCGTCCCCACTGGTACTGTACCCCGGTGTTATACAGTGACAGACCCGTCCCCACTGGTACTGTACCCCGGTGTTATACAGTGACAGACCGTCCCCACCGATACTGTCCCCCAGTGTTATACAGTGACAGACCCGTCCCCACCAGTACTGTACCCCGGTGTTATACAGTGACAGACCCGTCCCCACCAGTACTGTACCCCGGTATTATACAGTGACAGACTGTCCCCACCGATACTGTCCCCCAGTGTTATACAGTGACGAACCCATCCCCACTGGTACTGTACCCCGGTGTTATACAGTGACAGACTGACCCACCAGTACTGTACCCCAGTGTTATACAGTGACAGACCCGTCCCCACCAAAACCATAGCCTGGCTTTTAACGGTGACAGACCCGTGCCCACCGGTACTATACTCTGGTATTTAACGGTGACAGACCCGTGCCCACCGGTACTATACTCTGGTATTTAACGGTGACAGATCTGTGCCCACCGGTACTATACTGGTACAAAAGCCGTGGATGAACCAGGAGGTACGTCGTCTGCAGGCTAGACCCGTGGCATTCAAGTCTGGCGACCCAGGTCTGTACCAGAAAACCAGGTATGATTTACAGAGCGCTATTTCAAGGGTGAAGAGACAATTTCGAATGAGGTTGGAGGCGATATCAGATGCACGGCAACTCTGGCAGGGACTGCAAGATATTACTTCCTGCAAAGCGAAACCCAATAGCATGAATGACAGCGATGCTTCACTACCAGATGAACTCAACGCCTTCTATGCATGTTTTGAAAGGAAGAACACAACTACAGCTGTGAAGATCCCTGCTGCACCTGATGACCCTGTGATCTCTGTCTCAGAGGCCGATGTTAGACTGTCTTTAAAGAGAGTGAACTCTCACAAGGCAGAAGGTCCAGTTGGAGTACCTGGTAAGGCTCTGAAAACCTGTGCCAATCAACTAGCGGGAATATTCAAGGACGTTTTAAACCTCTCACTGCTGTGGACAGAAGTTCCCACTTGCTTCAAAAAGGCAACAATTATACCAGTGCCAAAGAAGAACAATGTGGGCTGCCTTAATGACTATCACCCGGTAGCGCTCACATCGACAGTGATGAAATGCTTTGAGAGGTTGGTCATGACTAGACTGAACTCCTGCGTCAGCAAGGACCTGGACCCATTGCAATTTGCCTATCACCACAATAGGTCAACAACAGATGCATTCTCAATGACTCTTCTTACGGCTTAAGACCATCTAGACAACACAAACACCTACGTCAGGATGCCATTCATCGACTATAGCTCAGCATTTAATACCATCATCTCCACAATCCTGATTGAGAAGTTGCAGAATCTGCACATCTGTACTTCCCTCTGCAATTGGATCCTCGACTTCCTAACCGGAAGACCACAATCTGTGCGGATTGGTGATAACATTTCCCCCTCGCTGACGATCAATACCTGCGCACCTCAGGGGTGTGTGCTTAGCCCACTGCTCTACTCTCTGTATACACATGGCTATGTGGCTAGGCATAGCTCAAATACCATCTATAATTTTGCTGATGATACAATCATTGTTGGTAGAATCTCAGGTGGTGACGAGAGGACGTACAGGAGTGAGATATGCCAACTAGTGGAGTGGTGCCACAGCAACAACCTGGCACTCAACGTCAGTAAGATGAAAGAGCTGATTGTGGACTTCAAGAAGGGTAAGACGAAGGAACACAAACCAATCCTCATAGAGGGATCAGAAGTGGAGAGAGTGAGCAGCTTCAAGTTCCTGGGTGTCAAGATCTCTGAGGATCTAACCTGATCCCAACATATCGATGTAGTCATAAAGAAGGCAAGACAGCGACTATACTTTATTAGGAGTTTGAAGAGATTTGGCATGTCAACAAATACACTCAAAAACTTCCATAGTTGTGCCGTGGAGAGCATTCTGACAGGCTGCATCACTGTCTGGTATGGAGGGGCTACTGCACAGGACCGAAAGAAGCTGCAGGAGGTTGTAAATCTAGCCAGCTCCATTTTGGGCACTAGCCTGCAAAGTACCCAGGACATCTTTAGGGAGTGGTGTCTCAGAAAGGCAGCATCCATTATTAAAGACCTCCAGCACCCAGGGCATGCCCTTTTCTTACTGTTACCATCAGGGAGGAGATACAGAAGCCTGAAGGCACACACTCAGTGATTCAGGAACAGCTTCTTCCCCTCTGCCATCCAATTCCTAAATGGACATTGAAGCTTTGGACACGACCTCACTTTTTTTAATATGCAATATTTCTGTTTTTGCACATTAGTTTAAATCTATTCAACATACATAAATTGATTTACTTGTTTATTTATTATTATGTTTTATTTTATTTATTATTATTATTATTTTTTTCTCTCTGCTAGATTGTGTATTGCATTGAACAGCTGCTGCTAAGTTAACAAATTTGACGTCACATGCCCACCAGTACTATACCCTGGTGTTAAACAGTGACAGGCCCGTGCCATTTAGTACCATGTCCCGCTGTTCTCCAGAGACAGGGCCAGCCCCACTGGTACCGTACCCTGGTTATAAACAGTGACAGAACCAACCCAAAAATGTTATCCCCCAGTCTTCTACAGTGACAGACCCGTCCCACAGGTACTGTACACCAGAGTTATACAGTGACAGACCCGTCCCACAGGTACTGTACACCAGAGTTATACAGTGACAGACCTATCCCCACAGGTACTGTACACCAGAGTTATACAGTGACAGACCCGTCCCACAGGTACTGTACACCAGAGTTATACAGTGACAGACCCGTCCCACAGGTACTGTACACCAGAGTTATACAGTGACAGACCCGTCCCACAGGTACTGTACACCAGAGTTATACAGTGACAGACCCGTCCCACAGGTACTGTACACCAGAGTTATACAGTGACAGACCTATCCCCACAGGTACTGTACACCAGAGTTATACAGTGACAGACCCGTCCCACAGGTACTGTACACCAGAGTTATACAGTGACAGACCCGTCCCACAGGTACTGTACACCAGAGTTATACAGTGACAGACCCGTCCCACAGGTACTGTACACCAGAGTTATACAGTGACAGACCCGTCCCACAGGTACTGTACACCAGAGTTATACAGTGACAGACCCGTCCCACAGGTACTGTACACCAGAGTTATACAGTGACAGACCCGTCCCACAGGTACTGTACACCAGAGTTATACAGTGACAGACCCGTCCCACAGGTACTGTACACCAGAGTTATACAGTGACAGACCCGTCCCACAGGTACTGTACACCAGAGTTATACAGTGACAGACCCGTCCCACAGGTACTGTACACCAGAGTTATACAGTGACAGACCCGTCCCCACTGGTACTGTACCCCGGTGATATACAGTGACAGACCAAACTCCACCAGTACTGTACCCCAGTGTTATACAGTGACAGTCCCATCCCCACTGGTACCGTACCCCAGTGTTATACAGTGACAAACCCGTCCCACAGGTACTGTACACCAGAGTTATACAGTGACAGACCTATCCCCACAGGTACTGTACACCAGAGTTATACAGTGACAGACCCGTCCCACAGGTACTGTACACCAGAGTTATACAGTGACAGACCTATCCCCACAGGTACTGTACACCAGAGTTATACAGTGACAGACCCGTCCCACAGGTACTGTACACCAGAGTTATACAGTGACAGACCTATCCCCACTGGTACCGTACACCAGAGTTATACAGTGACAGACCCGTCCCCACTGGTACTGTACACCAGAGTTATACAGTGACAGACCTATCCCCACTGGTACTGTACCCCGGTGATATACAGTGACAGACCCGTCCCACAGGTACTGTACACCAGAGTTATACAGTGACAGACCTATCCCCACTGGTACTGTACACCAGAGTTATACAGTGACAGACCTATCCCCACTGGTACTGTACACCAGAGTTATACAGTGACAGACCCGTCCCACAGGTACTGTACCCCGGTGATATACAGTGACAGACCCGTCCCCACTGGTACTGTACCCCAGTGATATACAGTGACAGACCAAACTCCACCAGTACTGTACCCCAGTGTTATACAGTGACAGTCCCATCCCCACTGGTACCGTACCCCAGTGTTATACAGTGACAAACCCGTCCCCACCAGTACTGTACCCCGGTGTTATACAGTGACAGACCCGTCCCCACCAGTACTGTACCCCGGTGTTATACAGTGACAGTCCCATCCCCACTGGTACTGTACCCCAGTGATATACAGTGACAGACCCGTCCCCACCAGTACTGTACCCCAGTGTTATACAGTGACAGACCCGTCCCCACCAGTACTGTACCCCGGTGTTATACAGTGACAGACCCGTCCCCACCAGTACTGTACCCCGGTGTTATACAGTGACAGTCCCATCCCCACTGGTACTGTACCCCAGTGATATACAGTGACAGACCCGTCCCCACCGGTACTGTACCCCGGTGTTATACAGTGACAGACCCGTCCCCACCAGTACTGTACCCCGGTGTTATACAGTGACAGACCTGTCCCCACCAGTACTGTACCCCGGTGTTATACAGTGACAGACCCGTCCCCACTGGTACCGTACCCCAGTGTTATACAGTGACAAACCAAACTCCACCAGTACTGTACCCCGGTGTTATACAGTGACAGACCCGTCCCCACCAGTACTGTACCCCGGTGTTATACAGTGACAGTCCCATCCCCACTGGTACTGTACCCCGGTGTTATACAGTGACAAACCCGTCCCCACCAGTACTGTACCCCGGTGTTATACAGTGACAGACCCGTCCCCACCAGTACTGTACCCCGGTGTTATACAGTGACAGTCCCATCCCCACTGGTACTGTCCCCCAGTGATATACAGTGACAGACCCGTCCCCACCGGTACTGTACCCCGGTGTTATACAGTGACAGACCCGTCCCCACCAGTACTGTACCCCGGTGTTATACAGTGACAGACCCGTCCCCACCAGTACTGTACCCCGGTGATATACAGTGACAGACCCGTCCCCACCAGTACTGTACCCCGGTATTATACAGTGACAGACTGTCCCCACCGATACTGTCCCCCAGTGTTATACAGTGACGAACCCATCCCCACTGGTACTGTACCCCGGTGTTATACAGTGACAGACCCGTCCCCACTGGTACTGTACCCCAGTGTTATACAGTGACAGACCCGTCCCCACCAGTACTGTACCCCGGTATTATACAGTGACAGACCCGTCCCCACTGGTACTGTACCCCGGTGTTATACAGTGACAGACCCGTCCCCACTGGTACTGTACCCCGGTGTTATACAGTGACAGACCCGTCCCCACTGGTACTGTACCCCGGTGATATACAGTGACAGACCCGTCCCCACTGGTACTGTACCCCGGTGTTATACAGTGACAGACCCGTCCCCACTGGTACCGTACCCCGGTGATATACAGTGACAGACCCGTCCCCACTGGTACCGTACCCCGGTGTTACACGGTGACAGACCCGTCCTCACCGGTACTGTACCCCGGTGATATACAGTGACAGACCCGTCCCCACCGGTACCGTACCCCGGTGTTACACAGTGACAGACCCGTCCCCACCGGTACCGTACCCCGGTGATAAACAGTGACAGACCCGTCCCCACTGGTACCGTACCCCGGTGTTACACAGTGACAGACCCGTCCCCACCGGTACCGTACCCTGGTGTTACACAGTGACAGACCCGTCCCCACCGGTACCGTACCCTGGTGTTATACATTGACAGACCCATCCCCACATGTACTGTACCGTAATGTTATTCAGTGACAGATTTGTTGCCACCAATACTGTACCCTGGTGTTATACAGTGACAGATATGTTGCCGATACTAAACGCCAGTGTAATACCAGTGACAGGTATTTTGCTGACTCCGTATGCCAGTGTATTACAGTGACATAGAGGTTGCTGATACTGTACGCCAGTGTAACACAGTGACAGACACCGATACTGCACGCCAGTGTAATACAGTGACATATAGTTTGCTGACACTGTATGCCAGTGTAATACAGTGACAGATAAGTCAGCAATACTGTATGCCAGTGTAATACAGTGACAGATAGGTCAGCAATACTGTATGCCAGTGTAATACAGTGACAGATCTGTTGCCTGATACTGCCCTCCAGACTTACGCCCTTACAGTTCGCTATTGTATGTTTATACCATCACCCAGATTTCAAAGTTCAAACATTTAGCATTCCAAAGAAATTTCTTATCGAATTACACACATGGCACCATATATAACTCTGAAATTCTTTGTCTGGCAGGCATCCACAGTAATTACCGAGACCCACGATAGAGTCAATGAAAATTGCACCTAACAGGAAGGACAAACAACCAACGTGTAAAAGACATCAAACTGTGCAAATACAAAAAGGAAGAATTATAATAATAAATAACGTATAAATATTGAGAACATGAGATGACAAGTCCTTGAAACTGAGTCCGTAGATTATGAGAACAGTTCAGTGATGGGGTGAGTGAAGTTATCCTCTGTGGTTCAATAGCCTGATGGTTGAGGGGCAATAACTGTTCCTGAACCTGGTGGTGTGGGTCCTGAGGCTCCTGTACCTACTTCCTGATGGCAGCAGAGAGAAGAGAGAATGGCCTGGGTGGTGGAGGTCACTGATTTCCTGTGATGGTGCTTAATGGTGGGGTGGGCTTTACTAACAATGGACTGAGGAGTGGTGTACACAGCCCATGCACATTAACATTTCTCTTGTCCCATTTGCCGGTGACAAACAAGATGCAAAGCAGTTAAACAAAGGATCACATTAAAATTTAAAAACTCTGCTAACTGTCCTTGATTCATGGGGATAATTTCAAACACCCACTCTGAGAGGTGAGTGCTTACATCTCCCACCATATTACACATCCTACACAAAACACTCAACGTTTCAGCCACAACCTCAGTGTTCGTTATAATTCCTACAATAATTGCTCAGGCACAATTACCATGGAGAAAAGAAGAAACTCACACTTCAATCGACCACCTCCTTAAAGTTGTGGCTTCAAGGTCTTGACCTCAATAGGAACCCTTGTCCTGTATAATTTTCAAACTTAGTGTGTGATCCTGGTCATCGTAGGCAAGGTTGAAGGTGGTCTTAGAGCCATAGAATATTACAGCACAAAACAGGCCAGTCAGCCTATCTTCTCTTTGCCAAGCAACACACATCAAAATTGCTGGTGAACGCAGCAGGCCAGGCAGCATCTCTAGGAAGAGGTACAGTCAATGTTTTGGGCCGAGATCCTCCGTCAGAACTAACTGAAAGAAGAGCTAGTAAGGGATTTAAGCCTGCTGCGTTCACCAGCAACTTTGATGTGTGTTGCTTGAATTTCCAGCATCTGCAGAACTCCTTGTGTTCTCTTTGCCAAACTATTATTTTGCGTAGTCCCCATAACCTGCGCCCAGATCATTGCCTCCATACCCCACCCATCCATATACCTACTCAAATTTCTCTTAAATGATGAAATCAAACCCACATCCACCACATCTTTCGGCAGCTCGTTCCACACTCTCACCACTCTTTGAATGGAGAAGTTCCCCTCATGACCCCTTTCATCTTTCACCCTTAACCTATGGCCTTGAGTTCCAGTCTCACCCTATCTCAGTGGAAAAAGCCTGTTTGCATTTACCCTATCTATACCCCTCATTACACTGTCTACCTCTGTCAAATCTCCCCTCACTCTCCTGCACTCCAGGGAATAAAGTCTTAACCTATTCAAATTTTCCTTGTAACTCAGGACCTCAAGTCCTGGTAACATCCTTGTAAATTTTCTCTGCACTCTTTCAATCTTATTGATATCTTTCCTGTAGGCAGGTGATCAGAATTGCACACAATAATCCAAATTAGGGTTCACTAACATCTTCTACAACTTCAAGATTATATCCCATCTCCTGTACTCAATGCTCTGAAGCTCTCCTTACAAGCTTATCTACCTGTCAAGTTGCACCTGTTACTCGATAATTCACATGCAAAGGCTTTGGAGCAGCAAACAAAGTGAGTGCGATAAATCTCTCTGTAATGCTTTAGATTCTCCGATGAAAAAATCCTCAATGATTTAACTCAGCGTTTGGGTTTCATTTTACCAAAGGAATGAGTAATAGTTCTAGAACACTACAGTATAGTACAGCTCTTCAGCCCACGATGTTGTGCCGACCTTTTAACCTGCTTTAAGATTAAGTTAACCCTTCCCTCCTACACAGCCCTCCATTTTTCAATCATTCATTGTGCTTATCTAAGAGTTTCTTAAATGCCCCTAATGTATCTGCCATATACGTGTAGAAAAAACCTTCCTCTAACATCCCCCTATACTTTCCTCCAAACATCTTAAAATTATGTCCCTTCATATTAGCCATCTTCATTCACTCTGGAGCTGATGGGAAGTTAATTGGGGGAAATAATTGGGTAAGTCAAGTGATTTATTAATGTCACATTTACTGAGATACAGTGAAAAACTTGTCTTGCACACAGATCAGATCACTCCACAGTGCCTTGAGGGAGAACAAGGGAAACATTAACAGCGCTGAGGACATTTTCAGAAGGTGATGCCTCAGAAAGGCAGCATTATCACTGAAGACCCCCATCACCCATGAGTTGCTGTCTTATTGCTACCACCAGGCAGGAGGTACGAGAGACTGAACGTTCCAGGAACAGCTTCTTCCCCTTCACCATCAGATTTCTGAAGGGACATTGAACCAAACTTTGAATGCTACATCACTGTTTTTTTTGCTCTCTTTTCACTCTACTTACATATTTTAAATTTTTTAAATATTTCTTCTTGTGATTGATAGTTATTTTTATGTACTGCACTGTACTGCTGCTGCAAAACAACAAATTGTACTACTTATGTCAGTGAGAATAAACCTGATTGTGATTCTGATTGTGAGAGTGCAGAACAAAATGTTACAGAGGAAGTTCAGAACAGGCAGACAACAAGGTGCAAAGTCACAACAAGCGAGATTATAAGGTCAAGACTCCACCTTATCATGCAAGGGACTGTTCAATGGTCTTGTAACAGCTAGATAGAATCCGTCCTTGGGTTTGGTGGTATGTGCTTTCCTCTGCCGATGGAAGAACATAAGGGCATAAGAAATAGGAGCAGGAGTCGGCCATCTGGCCCATCGAGCCTGCTCCACCATTCAATAAGATCCTGGCTGATCTGACCATGGACTCATCTCCACCTACCTGTCTTTTCCCCATAACCTTTAATTCCCCTACTATGCAAAAATCTATCCAACCTTGTCTTAAATATATTTACTGAGGTAGCTTCCATTGCTTCACTGGGCAGGGAATTCCACAGATTCACCACTTTCTGGGAAAAAGAGTTCCTTCTCATCTCCATCCTAAATCTACTCCCCCAAGTCTCGAGGCTATGTCCCTTAGTTCTAGTCTCACCTACCAGTGGAACCAACTTTCTTGCTTCTATCTTATCTATCCGTTTTATATGTTTCTATAAGATCTCCTCTCATTCTGCTGAATTCCAACGAGTACAGTCCCAGGTGACTCAATCTCTCCTCATCATCTCACTCCCTCGTCTCTAGAATCTATCTGATAAACCTCCTCTGCACCACCTCCAAAGCCAGTATATCCTTCCTCAAGTAAGGAGACCAGAACTGCACACAGTACTCCAGGTGTGGCCTCACCAGTACCCTGTATAGTTACAACATAACCTCCCTGCTCTTAAATTCAATCCCTCTAGCAATGAAGGTCAACATTCCATTTGCCTTCTTGATAGCCCGGTGCACCTGCAAACCAACCTTTTGTGATTCGTGCACAAGCACTCCCAAGTCCCTCTGCACAGCAGCATGCTGCAATCTTTTACTATTTAAATATTGATCTGCTCTTTCATTTTCCCTTCCAAAGTGGATGACCTCACATTTACCAACATTGTACTCTATCTGCCAGACCTTTAACCACTGCAGGGAGATATAGAGATATCTATATCTCTCTGCAGACTGTCCGAATCCTCCACACAATATGCTTTTCCACTCAATTTAGTATCATCAGCAAATTTAGATACACTACACTCGGTCCCCTCTTCCAGATCGTTAATGTATATCATGAAAATTTGTGCGCCCAGCACCGACCCCTGTGGCACACCATTCACCATTGATTGCCAATCAGAGTAACAGCCATGTATCCCAATTCTCTGCTTTCTATTGGTTAACCAATCCTCTACCCATGCTAATTCATCACCTCCAACTCTATGCATCCTTATCTTATGGATAAATCTTTTACATGGTACCTTATTGAATGCCTTTTGGAAATCCAAGTAAATAACATCCATCTGTTCCCCTCAGAGGGGAGAGGAAGAAGAGAGAATGTCTGGGGTGAGTCGGTCTTTGATTTTGCTCAGGCAGTGAGAAGTGTAGACAGAGTCCCTGGAGGGGGCCACATCATGTGTTGAGGTGTGTCCACCACTCCCTACATTTCAATACCTTCTGCCTATAACCTTTGACACCCTTACCATCAAACTCCACTTTAAGTACACCCAATGACTTGGCCTCCACAGACATCTGCGGCAATGAATCTCACAGATTCACCATTTTCTTGCTAAAGAAATTTTTCCTCATCTCAGTTGTAAATTATGTCCCTCTGTCCCGCTACTCTAAGGCCATGCCCTCTGGTGCCAGACTCCCCCACTACAGGAAACAGCCTCAAGATGCACCCAACACGCATCAAAGTTGCTGGTGAACACAGCAGGCCAGGCAGCATCTGTAGGAAGAGGTGCAGTCGACGTTTCAGGCCGAGACCCTTCGTCAGGACTAACTGAAGGCTCGGCCTGAAACGTCGACTGCACCTCTTCCTACAGATGCTGCCTGGCCTGCTGCGTTCACCAGCAACTTTGATGTGTGTTGCTTGAATTTCCAGCATCTGCAGAATTCCTGTTGTTTGCAAGATGCACCCGTTAGTAGGTTAGTTGGTCATTGTAAATCGTCCTGTTATTCGGTTAGAGTTAAATCAGTGGGGTGCTGGATGGTGCAGCTCAAAGTTTCCATGTTGTATCTCTGAACAAAATTAAACTAATCCTACTTAAAATTTAAAAGTTAGCTTTATTTGTCATGTATATGCCAAATCATACAGTGAAATGTGTTGTTTGCATCAACAACCAACACAGTCTGAGAATGTTCTAGAGGGCCGCCCGCAAGTGTTGCCACATATTCTGGCACCAGCATTGTATTCTCTCACCCACCTCTGATTTAAAAGTCAGGCATCTGTTTTTACATCTTCTATTGTCTATTCCAAAGCATCTCAGTGTTCACTCGGTGGAGGACAAGCTGGATTGTGTTTGTCTGTGGCCGTGCTAGCACAAGATGAGTTACTGCTGTGGAATTGTTCTTGCAGAAACATGGCTCGAAGACAACATCCCATGCATTGTCAATCTACAGATCATGGCACTCAAATACTTGGTCTAGATTAGTATATATACTAATCTATCCCAATATATATATTTTGTTTGCAACTGTATGTTTTTCTGCTTTCATAATTATTTGTGCTATATGTGCGGTGTGCTGTTGGTACTGTTTTGCACCTTGGCCCCAGAAAAACTATGTTTCGTTTGTCTGTATTCATGGGTAAAGTTGAAAGACAATTGAACTTGAACTTGAAATATTTAGTTCCTGACCATGAACATTGCAACCACATCTCAGCAATGGCTCACGGATCACATCCGATTATTTATTTCTGTGCCACCAGAAGGAGACAAATGCACAAAGCTCGATCAATCAGTTTGTGGATGGCACGGAATTAGGAGGTGTTGTTGACGCTGAAGGTTGTGGTAGATTACAGGGGATTCGTGATCAGTGGGCTGAGGAGAGGCAAATGAATTTCAATACAGGTAGGTGTGAGGTGATACAAACCAGAGCAGGACTTACTCTAAGAATGGTCGGAAATTAGGGAGTGTAATGGAACAGAGGGAATTAGGAGTTCAAGTGCAATTTGTTGAAAGTGGCGTCACCTCGAATGTCATGGCTCTGGAGACAGTGCAGAGGTTTACCGGGATACTGTCTGGTTTAGGGGACGTATGCTAAAACAAGAGTTTGGACAAACTTGGGTTGTTGACTCTGGAGCAGTGGAGGCTGAGGGGAGATCTGATAGATTACGAGGGGTGACAGTATCTTCTTCCCAGGGTTGAAATGTCTAATACCAGAGGGCATACATTTAAGATGAGAGGGGGTAATTTCAAAGAAGATGTGAGGGGCAAATCTTTTACACAGAGAGTGGTGAGTGCCCGGAATGTGCTGCCTGGGGAGGTGGTAGAGGCAGATACAGTAGAGTATCTTAAAAGACATTTTGATAGCCACATAAATGTGAGGAAAATGGAAGGATATGGACATTGTGTAGGCAGAAAGGATCCGTTTAGTTGGCCGCTTGATTGCTAATTTAACTGGTTCGGCACAACATTGAGAGTCAATATCTTGTACTGTTCTATGTTCCATCTCAGATAGACAGGATGGTGTTCAGCCAGCTGCCCTTCGTCACCCACAGCACAAAGTATTGGAGATGGGATTTTATGCTGCAGTTGTTTAAATTGTTTGTGCGGTTTTGGTCACCCTGATATAGGGAAGATGTGCTTATAATGAAAGAGCGCAGAAACGATTTACGGGGATGTTGCCACGACTAGAGGGCCCGAGTTACTGGGGGACGTTGGAGCATAGGAGAATGAGGGGTTATCTTAAAGAAATATTTAAAATTATGAGAGGTATAAATAACAGACATCTTTACTTCTCATAATTTTAACTAGACGGCATAGATTTAGGGTGAGAGGCGAAAGTTTCAACTCTTTCAGCCAGAGGGTGGTGACTATATGAATAAGCTGCCAGAGGAAGTGGTTGAGGCCGGTGCGATATTATCATTTCAGAAGCTATTGGACAAGTACACGGAGGGGCAGGGCTTTGGAGAGAGATGGGCTGAATGGAGGATATTAGGACGGGCAGGGTGAATATTGTAGTCAGCATGGACTAGATGGGCCAAAGGGCCTGTATCTGAGCGATATTGCTCTGTGACTAATCCACCTACCTTGTTAAAAGCGCGGTGCATATTCTGATAAACGGCCATCAATTTTACTTGTTTACCATCTTCTCTGACTAGTAGGAGGCATATCTTTATGTTGGTGAGATTAGTTTCTCTTTGACACATTCCCGTTATCATCAGCAAACTTGTTTTCGTGCCACAGAACTCTCTAGCTTTCAGTATATTGACACCGTCATTCCTTTAACCAGGGATTAAAGCCTTAACTTTTGTCCTAGTTATTCAATGCACCATACTGGACCTAGGCGGATTCTAGTAAAGTCAGAGCCCCCCCAAGAACATCTCTATTTCTCCAACCCTGGACTTTAAACCACACTCTCAATGCAGAGGTAGATCAATGATTTCAGAGAGCAAATTTTAGTAAAGACAGACCAAATAACCGAGAAGGACCAAGCCTTTTTTCAGCTAGTGGTGTGCCTCAGGATTAGTTCTTGGCCCTCAATTATCCAACAATGTATTCATTCATTCAATTATTATGTGTCGTGTCGTATGGTGATCATGGTCTTTCCACAACCATAATTATCCTTGGCAAATTTTTCTACAGAAGTGGTTTGCCACTGCTTCCTTTGGGGCAGTGTCTTTAGAAGACGGGTGACCCCAGCCATTATCTATACTCTTCAGCGATTGTCTGCCTGGTGTCAGTGGTCGCATAACCAGGACTTGTGATATATACCAGCTGCTCATATGACCATCCACTATAAGCTCCCGTGGCTTCACGTGACCCTGATCGGGCGCTAAGCAGCTGCTACACCTTGTCCAAGGGTGACCCGCAGGCTAGCAGAGGGAAAGAGTGCCTCATACCTCCTTCGGTAGAGATGTACCTCTACCCTATCATCCAGACAATGAAATAATGTAGTCAAAAAGGGAACACAGTGACACAGGTCCAAATGCTATAAGACATAGGAGCAGAATTAGACCATTCAGCCCATCGAATCTGCTCTACCACTTCATCACGGCTGGTCGTTTTTCCCTCTCAGACTCACTCTCCTGCCTTCTCCCTGTAACCTTTAATGCCTCGACGAATCAGGAACCTATCAACCTCTGCTTTAAGTACACCAATGACCTGGCCTCCGCAGTAGACTGTGGCAATGAATTCAACCGATCCACCATCATCTTGCTAAAGGAATTTCTCCTCATCTCTGTTCTAAAGGGCCATTTCTGTATTCTGAGGCTGTGCCCTCTGATCCCAGACTCTCCCACTAAAGGTCACATCCTCGTTTTCCGACGTTCCATTGATGCTGCCTGGTTCCTCCAGCTTTCTGTGTGGAATTCCAGCAGCTGCAGAATCTCCCGTTCGTGACAAGTTGGCCTCGTCGACAAGAGGGTTGGAGTTTGAAACAAAAGAGTATCGGTACAATTATTCGTGGGTGTGGGTCAATCCAGAGAAATCTTAAGTGATTCAATGATTGAGAAACAGCTTCTACCCCTCTGCCATCAGATTTCCGAATGGACAATGAACCTGTGAGTGCTACCAACACAGCTTGCCTTATTCTGCATTGCTGCCACAAAACATGCTTCACAACATATGCCACTGATATTAAACCCGATTCTGGTTCTGATTCAACTTGAAGACTGCAAATGTTAATGGTAAGATTCTTAGCAGAGTGGAGGAACAGAGGTACATTTGGATCCATATCTATAGCTTCCTCAAAGTTGATTGTGTGCTTAAAAAGGCTCATAGTGTGTTGATTAGTCATCAGTCGGGGGATTGAGTTCAAGAGCTGTGAGATAATGTTTCACCTTTACAAAACCCTGGTTAAACCACACGTAGAATGTATGACCATATGACATAGGAGCAGAAATTAGGCCATCTGGCCCATCAACTCTGCTCCAGCATTTCATCATAACTGATCCATTTTCTCTCTCAGCCCGATCTCCTGACTTCTCCCCATATTCCCTCATACTCTGACCAACCAATCACCTTAAATATACATAAAGACTTGGCCTCCATGGCCGTTCGTGGCATAGTAGGAGAATTAAGGATTTTGGGCATGAGGCAGGTAGGTGGAGACGAGTCCAAGGTCAGATCAGTCATGATCTTATTGAACTGTGGAACAGGCTCAATGGGCCACATGGTCTATTCCTTATCTTCTTATGTTCTTCTAGACCCCTGTGGAATACCACTAGTCACTGGCAGCCAATCAGAAGAGGCTCCCTTTATTCCCGTTTTTTGCCTCCTGCCAATGAGCTAAGCTCCATCCATGCTGCCATCTTTCCTGTAAGACCATGGGCTCGTAGCTTGTTAAGTAGCCTCACGTGTAGCACCTTGTCAAAGGACTTCTGAAAATTCAAGTACACAACATCAACCGATTCTTCTTTGTCTATCCTGCTTGTTATTTCTTCAAGGAATTCCAACAGATTTGTTAGGCAAGATTTTCCCTTGGGGAACCATGCTGACTACGGCCTACTTTATCATCTGCCTCCAAGTACCCTGAGATCTTATCCTTGATAATCGACTCCAACATCTTCTTAACCACTGAGGTCAGACTAACTGGCCTATAGTTTCCTTTCTTCTGCCTCCCTTCCTTTTTGAAGAGTGAAGTGACATTTGTGATTTTTCAGATATCTCACGATTCTTGAAAGGTCTAATGCCTCCATCATGTCTTCAGCCACATCTTTCAAGACCCTGGGGTGTAGACCATCTAGTCCAGGTGACTTATCTACCTTCAGACCTCTCAGTTTCCCAAGAACTTTCTCCCTAGTAACGACAACTGCACACGCTTCTGATCCCTCTCGAACTTCTGGCATACTGCTAGTGTCTTCCACAGTAAAGACTGATGCAAAATACTGATTCAGTTCCTTCACCATCTCTTTGTCCCCCCCCCCCCATTACCACCTCTCCAGCATCATTTTCCAACTGTCCGAGATCTACTCTTGACTCTCTTTTACACTTTATGTATCTGAAAAACTTTTGGTATCCTCTTTAATATTATTGACTAGCTTACTTTCATATTCCATCTTTATCTTACCTTCTTAATGACTTTTTTAGTTGCCTTCTGTTGGGTTATTGTGTTCATTTCTGGTCACCTCATTACAGGAAGGATGTGGAAGCTTTAGAGAGGGTGCAGAGGAGATTTCCCAGGACGCTGTCTGAATTAGAAAGCGTGTCATGTGAGGACAGGTTCAGAGAGCTAGAGCTTTTCTCTTTGGAGTGAAGGAGGGTGAGAGGTGAATTGGTAGAGGGAAAGAAGATAACAAAAAGCATAGATGGAGTGGATAGGCATCACCTTTCTGTCAGGGTGGAAATTGCTAACACAAGAGGGCATAACTTTAAGGCGATTGGAGGAGAGTATAAGGGAATGTCAGAGGTAGGTTTTTTACACATAGAGTGGTGGGTGTGTGGAATGTGCTGCCTGAGGTGGTGGTAACTGCAGATGCATTAGGGACATTTCAAAACCTCTTAGACAGGGTGATAGAAAAATGAAGGTCTATGCAGGAGGGAAGGGTTAGATTGATCTTGGAGCAGGTTAAAAGGTTGGCACAACATTGTGGGCCGAATGGCCTGTGGTGTGCTGTAATGTTCCATGTTGCAGTGACAGAGCATTGGAATTGGTAAATTGGTTTATTATTGTCACATGTACTGAGACACAGTGAAAAACTTCCTGTTCATAGGGATCAGATCATTACAAAACAATAGCAGAATGCAGAATAAAGTGTCACAGTTACAGAGAAAGTGCAGTACAGGTGAACAATAAGGTGTAAGGTCATAACGAGGTGGACTGTGAGGTCAAAAGTCCAGTTTTGTCAAACGAAGAACAAGACTCAAATGAGAGGACATTGTTTCAACTACCGGGGTGGCGGGGAGCGGTCATTTAAAATTGGGGGTGGTGTTTGTCCGCAATTCTCCACCATAGGGAGTTACAGCCTTTAGATCACTGGAGGTACTTGAGGAGTTTTGTACATACAAAAATCAGGGGACGGGGGGCTTTGGAAACTAAAACAGATAGGAAGTTATAATCTGGGCTGGTCAGCTGAGACCTTTGAACAGTGAGGAAGATTTAATTTTTTTATTTATTTATATTATTTAAAGATACAGTGCAGAACTTCCAGCCTTTTGAGCACATTGCTGCACACAGCTCTCACTAAACCCTGCAATACCAGTAATTGCCAAGGGAGAAGGTTTATTTATTTATTTAGTTGGCGACGAACAGCCCTGTCAGTGTAACAAGCCAAGCCAGCTAGCAACCCCCGATTTAACCCAAGCCTAATCACAGGACAACTTATAATGTCTAGTTAACCTATTAACCCTCTTTGGACTGTAGGAGGAAACTGGAGCACAAAGAGGAAACCCATATGGTCACAGGGAGAACGTACAAACTCCTTACAGAGGACGCTGGAATTGAACTCCAAACTCCACACCTCGAGCTGCGATAGCACCACACTAAATGCTACTCTACTGTGGTGCCCTCACCCTGAACGACGGTGGGGAGTGACGGGGATATGCTGGGTCACCACCACCTCTCCAGCCCTGTCGCCCTGCTCCCTGCACCCTCCCCCTCTCCCTCTCCCTGCAGTCTGAGAGGAATTTGCTCTGGCTCTCTCTGAGGGAGTTTGCAAACCCTAGTTTCCTGTGTCACAGTGGAGGGGGAGACCAGTGTCCTTGAATGGAAAAGCCTACAAAAAGCAATGGATACAGCCCAGTCCATCACGAGCAAACCCTCCCCTCCATTGAGGACATCCACACAGAGCATCGTTGCAGGAAAGCAGCATCCATCATCGAAACCCCTACTGCCACCACCCATCACCCAGGCCATGCTCTCTTCTCACTGCTGCCATCAGGAAGAAGATACAGGAGTCTCAGGACCCACACCACCAGGTTCCGAAACAGTCATTAGCCCTCATCCATCATACTCTTGAACCAGAGAGATAACTTCACTCACCCCATCGCTGAACTGTTCCCACAACCTATAGACTCACTTCCAAGAACTCTTCATCTCATATTCTCTATATTTATTGCTATTTATTTATTTGTTATTATTTATTTTCTCTTCAGTGTTTGCACAGTGTGTTGTCATTTGCACATTTGTCTGTCCTGTTGTGTGTGGTCTTTCATAGATTCTGTTGTGTTTCTTGTATTTGCTGTGAATACCCACAGGAAAACGAATCTCAGGGTAGTATATGGAGATATATATGCACTTTGAACTTTGAGGGGGCAGAAGCAAGCACCAGGGCAGGTGTATCTTCCCCGGAAAATCACAGAGTATCGCAGTGAATCAAAGCCCCCACCCCTCCCATCCTCTCCTGAATTTGCACCCTCGCACCTTCTGAACACACACGGCTGGGGCTGCAGGGAAAACTAAACTCAGCAGAATGGCAACTTGGAACCTGAACTTGAAGCCACTCTGCCCACTGAGATGGGGCTAGCCCATCCATCTGCAGCCGGCTGCTGCTGCCTGTCCAGATGCCCAGCAGAGGGGCGGGATAGGCACTGAGAAAAGGTGATACATTTGAACACACATACACGACCCTTCACCAACATCTCCCAGTGTAATTAGCACAAGCCTGCATGCACACACACGCAAACACACACACAGTGTACAATCCCTCCAGAAACATCTCGATCAGACTCACCCCGAGCCGACAGCTTCTTGGTGTTGATAATCTTCGCTGCATATTCCTGTCCTGTCAAAGTCTTCACACAGCGCTTGACAATCGAGAAGGCTCCTCTGAAATCAGCAATATTTTACAATTTCAGTTTCACGCTGGCACACGCTCACTCACACACACCTACACACACACACACACACACACACACACACACACACACACATTCCCCCACACTCTCCTATATACACACACACACACTCCCACCACACACACATACACACACTTCCCCACACTCTCCTATATACACACACACACACAAACTCCCACCACACACACATATACACACACTCTCCCACACTCTCATACACACATACACATATACACACAGACACACTCTCCCACACACACACACACACTCTCCCACACACACACACACACACATGCAGTCACACTCTCATACACACACACACGCATACACACACGCACACTCCCCCACACTCACAGTCCCACCACACACACACACACACACATATACACACAGACACTCTCCCACACTCTCATACACACATACACATATACACACAGACACACTCTCCCACACACACACACACACTCTCCCACACACACACACACACATGCAGACACACTCTCATACACACACACACATACACACACGCACACTCCCCCACACTCACAGTCCCACCACACACACACACACATATACACACAGACACTCTCCCACACTCTCATACACACACACATATACACACACGCAGACACACTCTCACACACACACTCCCCCACACTCACACACACATACACACACGCACACTCCCCCACACTCACAGTCCCACCACACACACACACACACACACACACACACACACACACACACATATACACACAGACACTCTCCCACACTCTCATACACACACACACATATACACACACGCAGACACACTCTCACACACACACATACACACACGCACACTCCCCCACACTCACAGTCCCACCACACACACACACACACACATATACACACACACATATACACACAGACACTCTCCCACACTCTCATACACACACACACATATACACACAGACACGCTCTCCCACACACACACACACTCTCACACACACACATATACACACACACACACACATGCAGACACACTCTCACACACACACATACACACACGCACACTCCCCCCCACTCACAGTCCCACCACACACATATAAACACACACCCCGACACTCATACATAAACACATCACACTCACACATTCCCACTGTACACACACACTCTCTCTCACTATCCCCCATTCACACATACACAAATACATACACACACTCACAGGTACAGACATACACACACAGACACACGTCAAACTTAAAATTGTAAAAAGGCGAATGTTTTTTCGTCCAATCTCGAGGGTTGCAATTCCTTACTTTCCCAGCTCCTCGTACATCTGATATTCCTCGCTGAACCGAGTGGACGTTATCGTGGCCATGCTGATTCCTCCTGTGTATCTCCTCTCTCTCTCTCTCTCTCTCTCTCTCTCTCGCTCTCTCTCTCTCTCTCTCTTTCTCTCCCTCCGTGTCTCTCTCTCTCTGTACTGGGGAAGTCTCTCTTCTTCTCGCCGAGCTGGCTTTGATTGGCAATTCCCCTACACGGGAAAAGCCCGTCTACATCGGAGCCGCACCGAGCTCTCACTAGTCGCTGGTTATTTCATCAACCTTCCTCCTCCCCAGCATCGATCTCCTCCCCTTCCCCCCCCTTCGCCAGCCAGACCTGTTTCCAAGACAACATTGGAGGCAGGAACAGTGGAACCCGCGCACACTCCCTCGGAAGGGAGAGGAATTGGAGGGGCTAAACTGAGTCGGGATATTATCCCTGGTAGAGGGCTGTGAGTTCTGACATCGGGCTAGAGGAGAGGGTTTCCAAGCCCTAAACACCAGGTTCTGCAGGTGTTGGAAATGCAGAGTAACACAGGCAGAATACTGGAGGAATGCGGAAGGTCAGGCAGTATCTGTGGAGGTGAATAAGCAGTCGACGTTTCGCGCGGAGACCCTTCGTCAGGACTGGAAAGGATGGGGAATTCCCAAGCCCGTTGCCAGGACGGAGCGGCTTGAGTTGAGGCTATACAGGTTGAGACTGTTTTCCCTGGAGTGTAGGAGGCTGAG
Organism: Mobula birostris; assembly: GCF_030028105.1. Classification (NCBI taxonomy): domain Eukaryota; kingdom Metazoa; phylum Chordata; class Chondrichthyes; order Myliobatiformes; family Myliobatidae; genus Mobula; species Mobula birostris. The sequence goes on from NC_092376.1 coordinate 175,344,834, forward strand.
GGGAGATCTTATGGAGGTTCACAATATTATGAAAGGCAAGGCTTCTCTACCGCCATGACGAGGAGCAACACCTCATATTCCATATGGGTAGCCTCCAACTCGATGGCACGAACATGGATTTCTCTAACTTCTGGTCATTTGCTGGAATGGTGACTCTGGAATGAGCTGCCAGAGGAAGTGGTTAAGGCAGGTACAATTAGTTTAGAAGACACTTGGATGGGTACATGGATTTGAGAGGTTTGGAGAGATACAGGCAAATGGGACCGGTTCAGAGAGGCAACTTTGTCAGTACGGGCGTGAAGGGCTGAAGGGCCTGTTTGACTCTGCCTCCACCTCAAAAAGGGTCTGAATGGAAAGGTGACCGATTTTTACTGAGTGATGTATAGAGACGAGCATGTGCAACAGAGGTCACATATCGAGCATGATTCCTGGAGTGAACGTCTGAGGAGCATTTGATGGCTGTGGGCCTGTACTTGCTGCTTAGAAGGATGTGGGGGGGGGGGGTGGATTCTCAATGAAACCTATCGAAAATTGAAAGGCCTGGCTGGAGTGAATGTGGAGAGGATGTTTCCTATAGTGGGGGAGTCAAGAACCAGAGGGCACAGCCTCAGAAAAGAGGGATGTCCATTTAGAACAGAGACGAGGAGGGGTTTCTCGATCCAGAGGGTGGTGAATCAGTGGAATTCATTGCCACAGACGGCTGTGGAGGTCCAGTCGTTGGGTATATTTAAAGCAGAGGTTGATAGGTTCTTGATTAGTCAGGGCGTCAAAGCTTACGAGGTGTGGGGTTGAGAGGGATAATAAATCAGCCATGATGGAATGATGGAGCAGACTTGATGGGCCGAATGGTTTGCTTCTGGTCTATGTTTTGTGATCTTAATAAATGGTAGGGCAGGCTTGAAGGAACGCGTGGTTTCCTCCTAACTGATAAGCCTTTAACATAGAGCAAAACAGCACAGTTCGGGCTCTTTTGCCCACAATGTTCTGCCAACTTTTTACCTACTCTAAGATCAATCTAACCCTTCCCTCACACCTTCTATGTTTCTCTCATCCATGTTCCTATCTTTGTTATATGTCCCTAATGTATCTGCCTCTACTAGCTCAGAACATCATAGGAACCAGCCTCCCCTCCATGGACTCTGTTTACACTTCCTGCTGCCTTGGTAAAGACCCCATCCATCCCAACATTCTCTCTCCCCCCCCCCCTTAATCGGGTAGAAGATACAAAAGCCTGAAAGTACCTCTCACCAGGCTCAAGGACAGCCTCCATGGAATGACAACTTCTGTAAGACTATTGAATAGTTCTCCAGCACAATAAGATGGACTCTTAACCTCACAATTCACCTCTCAAGGATGAATTTTATTTGCCATTTATATTTACATATGTTAGGAATTTGCTGTTGTGCATTGGTGTGACATGCAACAAAAATAACATTCAACAATTATAAAGAATTATATAAAAATAAGGTTAGAGTTTAAAGTATGTAGCATCCATGTGCCATTTGCCCGAAGTGACTGACGTTAAGGCACCTGTCACCTGCTCTTTTCCCTTCTCCTGTCAGTAGAAGCAGTTCTGTTGGGCTTAGTAGCTAAACCACATGTGAAGGCCAGGAGCTGGACTTGGTTGTCAGAGGCTATTTGAGATACACACCATTGGAAGCATTTAATAGGAGCTGAACCCCATTACCACCACCGGCTACGAGAACCTTAAGGCACCAGATGTGGAATAAAATATGCATAATTACATAAATACAGCATGTGTTTAAACTGTAAACAGCATTATAAAAAGTGACAGAGTAATAGCTAGAGGGGGTGGAGATGGTTAACTAGAATGGTTGATCAGATTAACATTTAAAACGGCATGAAGTTTTTGTTTTAGTGGCCCTCTAGCGCTTTCCAGAAGGGAGCTTTTAGGAAAGAGGCTTTTCTTGTAACCATAACACCTTCTTCTGCATTCTGTTATTGTTTTCCCTTAATACCTGCCACTGTGTAATGATCTGATCTGCATGGATGGCGTGCAAAACAAGTTGTTCACTGTGCCTCAGTACATCTGACAATAATAAAGCAGTTTACCAATCTGTTGATCTTGGTTGAAAGATAAACACTGGCCCCTGGAGACCAAGAAACCATCGCTCCCACTGTTGTGCATCCACCTGGGAGAGATGATCTGGTTGTGGGAATGATTCAAATTTCAAAATTATTTAATGTCATTTCCAGTACACAAGTGTAAAGCAGAACAAAATAATTGTTACTCTGGATCCAATTCAGCAATAAAGAACACATAATAAGATAAGGAACACAATAAATATATATACATAAGATACCTTATAGATTGATTGTATGTCCATAAAGTGATGCTGGGCTCAGGAGTGTCTGTACATAAGGTGACTCTGACAGGAAATGATAAAGTAGTGGTGGTTAGGGGTGTGGAGGGGTGGGTTAGTGGGTGGAGGTGTTGATCAGCCTCACTGCTTGGGGAAGGTAACGGTTTTTGAGTCTGGTGGTCCTGGCGTGGATTCTACATAGACTCCTCCCTGATGGGAGTGGGACAAACAGTCCATGAGCAGGGTGGGTGAGATCCTTCCTGATGTCACTGACCCTTTTCCAGCACCTCTCTGTATAGATGTCCTTGATGGTGGGTAGGCTGCAGCCAGTGATGTGTTGGGCAGTTTTGACTACCCATTGGAGAGCCTTCCTGTCTGCCACAGTGAAGTTTCCATATCAAGTGGTGATTCAGCTTGATAGGATGCTCCTTATTGTGCATTAGCAGAATGACACGAGTATTGATGAGCATACTCCATAAGAAGGGTAGGGTGAGATTAGAGATAAGAGAAGAGATCAAAATGGAGCTGAAGTAGTTTGTGAATTCATCTAGATCCTCCAAGGGGAATTGCCTGTGCACAGCTTCCTCTACTGCCAAAAGGAGGCCAGTCAGGGTGGAGGACCAACACTTTACAATCCAACCTGATGCAATGAACATCATTTCTTAACTTCCAATAATTTCTCCCCTTACCCTCTGTTTTCAGTCCCCACTCCAGCCCCTCCCCCTTACTCAGCCTCTTCTCTCCACCAGCCCATCACCTCCTTCTGGCTCCCCTCCTCCATCCCTTTCTCCCAGGTTTCACTCTCCTCTCCTATCAGATTCCTTCTTCTTCAGTCCTTCACCATTTCCACCTACCACCTCCCCAGTGTCTCACTTCATCCCCCTCCCCACCCACCCACCTTCCCCCTCACCTGGTCTCACCTATCACCTCCCAGTGTCTCACTTCATCCCTCTCCCCACCCACCCACCTTCCCCCTCACCTGGTCTCACCTATCACCTCCCAGTGTCTCACTTCATCCCCCTCCCCACCCACCCACCTTCCCCCTCACCTGGTCTCACCTATCACCTCCCCAGTGTCTCACTTCATCCCCCTCCCCACCCACCCACCTTCCCCCTCACCTGGTCTCACCTATCACCTCCCAGTGTCTCACTTCATCCCCCTCCCCCACTCACCTTCCCCCTCACCTGGTCTCACCTATTACCTCCCAGTGTCTCACTTCATCCCCCCTCCCCACCCACCCACCTTCCCCCTCACCTGGTCTCACCTATCACCTCCCAGTGTCTCACTTCATCCCCCTCCCCCACCCACCCACCTTCCCCCTCACCTGGTCTCACCTATCACCTCCCAGTGTCTCACTTCACCCCCTCCCCCACCCACCCACCTTTCCCCTCACCTGGTCTCACCTATCACCTCCCAGTGTCTCACTTCATCCCCCCTCCCATCCACCTTCCCCCTCACCTTGTCTCACCTATCACCTCCCAGTGTCTCACTTCATCCCCCCTCTCCCACCCACCCACCTTCCCCTTCACCTGGTCTCACCTGTCACCTCTCAGTTTGTACTCCTTTCCTTCCCCCCACCTTCTTATTCTGGCTTCTTCTCCCTTCTTTTCCAGTCCTGATGAAGGGTCTCAACCTGAAACGTTGACTGTTTATTCCCCTCCATAGATGCTGCCTGACCTGCTGCGTTCCTCCAAAAATTTGTGTGTATTACTTGGAGCTGAACTTCAGTACTCATTATATGAGGTGCGCCAGCGTTTGATAAATTTATTGCAGAAGATTTTAATAAAGACTCCCAGTGAACATCTCAAAGATCAGTTATTTCATCTTGCCTCCAACCCTTGTACATTCTGACCAAATCCTTAATTGTTTTAATAAACCTAAGTTCAACCTTGTATCATCTTAAATCAATCCAAGAGCCCTTCTGACCCATCCCACCTCCTTTGCACTCCAGGAGCAAATCCCTACTCACTCCAACCACCTCCTCACCCATTGTCCAGTCTCTGTCCACACCCTCTCCACTTCCGCTCAATCACAGTCAGATAGGGTCTGCCTGCAGCGTAATGTCTTTCATAAACCTGAGTACAGGAGTTGGGATGTTACATTGAAGTGTCAGCCTGATATGGAAACACCAATGCCCTTGAACAGCAAATCCTACAAAAAGTAGTGGATATGACCCAGTCCATCACGGGTAAAGCCCTTCCCACCACGGAACACATCTACACGGAATGCTGTCACAGGAAAGCAGCGTCCATCATAGAGATCTCCACCACCAGGACATGCTCGCTTCTCACTGCTGCCATCAGGAAGAAGGTTCAGGAGCCTCAGGACCCACGCTACCAGGTTCATGGACAACTATTACCCCTCAACCATCAGCCTCTTGAACCAAAGGGGATAACTTCATTCAATTTCACTTGCTCAATCATTAAAATGTTCCCACAACAAATGGACTCATTTTCAAGGGCTCTTCGTCTCAGATTTTCAATATTTATTTCTTATTTATTTATTATTATTATTTCTTTCTTTTTGTATTTGGACATTTTATTGACTTTGGCACATTGGTTGAATGCCCAGGGTCTGGTCTTTCATTGATTCTATTGTGGTTACTATTCTATAGGGGATTGATAGAGTTGACATGGATAAGCTTTTTCCATTGAAAGTGGGGGAGATTCAAACAAGAGGACATGAGTTGAGAGTTAAAGGGCAAAAGTTTAGGGGTAACATGAGGGGGAACTTCTTTACTCAGAGAGTGGTAGCTGTGTGGAACGAGCTTCCAGCAGAAAGTGGTTGAGGCAGGTTCTATGTTGTCGTTTAAAGTTAAATTGGATAGATATATGGACAGGAAAGGAATGGAGGGTTTATGGGCTGAGTGCAGGGCGGTGGGACTAGGTGAGAGTAAGAGTACGGCATGGACTAGAAGGGTCGAGATGGCCTGTTTCTGTGCTGTAATTATATGGTTATGGTTATGGTTATAGATTTATTGAGAATGTCCACAAGAAAATGAATCTCAAGGTGATATATGATGATACGTATGTACTTGATAATAAATTCACTTTGAATTTTACATTGACTTTGACCTTCTTGAGGCCAAAATTGGAGTATTGTGTGCAGTTCTGATCACCTACCGACAGGAACAATATTAATAAAATTGAAAGAATGCAGAGAAAATTTACAAAGATGTTTCCAGGACTTGAGGACCTGAGTTATCGGGAAAGTTTGAATAGGTTGGGACTTCATTCCCTGGTGTTTAGGAGAATGAGGGGAGATTTGATAGAGGTACTGTATACAAAATTATGATGTGTATAGATAGGGTAAATGCAAGCAGGCTTTTTCCACTGAGATTGACTGAGAGGTTATAGGTTAAGGGTGAAGGGTGAAATATTTGAGGGGAACCTGAGGGGGAACTTTTTCACTCAGAGGATGGTGAGAGTGTGGAACGAGCTGCCAGTGGAAGTGGTGGGTGTGGGTCCGATTTCAACATTAAGGAGAAGTTTGGATAGGTACATGGATGGGAGAGGTATGGAGGGTTATAGTCTATGTGTGAGTCGTTGGGACTAGGCAGAATATCAGTTTTCAATACTCAAGAGAAGATTGGATACGTACGTAGACAGAAGAGGTTTGGAAGGCTAAGGTCAGGAGTGGGTTGATGGGACTAGGCATGGACTAGATGAGCCAAAGGGCTTGTTTCTGTGCTGAAGTGGTTCCTGACTTGATGACTGTGGTCACATTTCACCTCCCTCAACCCCCTCATTCTCTCTTCATAGCCGTGGAGGAATTCCGATCAACTCATCTCCATGCTGACCAGGGTGCCTATTTGAGTTTGTCCTAGTTGCTTGCATACGACCCATAACCCTCTAAACCTTTCCTGTCCATGTACAGGTCCAGCGGTCTTTCAAATACTGTTACTGTACCTGCCTCAACCACTTCAATTCATATACTCATCACCCTCTGGGTGAAGAAATTGCCCCTCTGGTCCCTTTTAAATCTCTCCCTTCTCTCTTTGAATCTGTGCCCCCTAGGTTTTAATTTCCTTCACCCGGGCAAAAAGACTGTACATATTCAAAGTTAAAAGTAGTATCTACACGCTCTCCCTGTGAGCACGTGGGTTTCCTCCAGGTGCTCGGTTTCCTCGCACACTCCAAGGATGTACCGAGTAGGTTAATTGGTCGTTGCAAATTGTCCTGTGATCAGGTTAGAGTTAAATTGGGGGAATCATCAAAGGATTTCGGGGTGGCATTGCCCAAAAGGGAAGATTGGCTTACTGCACGCTATAAAGCTGAATAAGAGAAATAAATACATTTATTGTTAAAGTATGTGTATGTCACCATATACAACCATGAGATTCATTTTCTTGCACGCCATTACAGTAGAGCAAATAAATACAACAGAATTTACGAAAAACTACAACAACCCAGTGAGCAAAAGAAGACAAACTATGCAAATAAGTGGATAGATAGAGAGATACTTGCTTACTCACTGCCTGCTTAGACACTGGTGCTTAAGGCAGCAATGAAGGTCCATCTTTGTCTGTCCTTGGTCACTGAGATGTGAAAGGATTCTTCTTTGCAGTTTTGTTTGACCAGTCAGGGTTGTCGGCCCTGAGCTGAACCCCCGAACCTGGAGGAGCGGTGGACCACTCTTAGTCTGGCCTCTACCCTTTGACCTGTTTGGCCCGAGCCAAAGCGTAAAGCCCAGACTCCAGCCAACATGGCTCTGCAAGTGATTGAGGCACACAAGCCTCCAAACTACGACAAGGTTGTGGTCCTCTTGGAGGAGATAAATAGATAGATTCATGAGATGAGGTCTCCACCAGTCAGGGATGACCATGGATGATGCATCCTAGCTGTCCAGATATGAAAGCCAGGACAGTACAATATGGAGAACAAGCTGTTGCCCATGCAGCAGGCTCCTCCTCTCCACATATCTGATGAATCCAAAGGAACGTTGTAGGAGTGGCCAGTCAGCACTGAACTCAACGTCCAGTTAGAGACTCTGTCTCCCTCCATGAGTGGGTATAGCCACAAGGCAGCAGAGGTCTTCCTTCTCCTAGATGAGCTGCCAACCATAGCTAACAAGCCCCATCTACCCAAAGTGACTGGTTTTAAGGTGCCTTTGCCCCTCTCCTGTCAGTAGAAACGGTTCCACCTGGCTTAGTAGCTAATCCACACGTGACGGCCGGGAGCTGGACTTAGTTGTCGGAGGCTATTTGAGGCACACGCCATTGGGAGCACTTAACAGGTAGTGGGATCTTGTCCCCAATTCCACCCCCAGCTATAACAACCTTAAGGAACATACATCCATAGCGTAATGCCCTGGTTCATTTTTTTTTACTGTTATACTGTTCTGTTTTTGATTTTTGTGCGTTCTCTGCAAGCTGCTTGTTTTGGGTTACTGTTGAAGATAAGAGATAAGAGAATTTTAGGACGGTCGAATTAAGGGGAGGTTTCTCTGGTGAGGGCTTGGGGCTTTTGTTAGAAAGAGATGAAGAGGGAAGACGCTGGGGAGAAGAGGTCGTAGGATTCGACCCGGAGTGGAGACATGATCCAACGAAGCCTGGGATGAGATCGAAGGAGGATCGGCAAAGGGGGAAACCGTGAGCTCCAGCTTGTGCACGTTAGATTGTTTCATTAAAATGGGCCCTTTTCTTGTTTTGTTCTTTCTTTACTGACCTTTTACTCAAATTAAGAATTATAAAGCTAAATCGTTTAATTGTAAGCAGTGTACTGTCTGTTATTTCGTGGCACTGATTTGTAACAGGGTAATGAATCACGCAGCACCCACAGCACCCACACAAACAGGGGGTTCGGGGTGGGCTTGCACCTCAACCTCACACGTTTGGCGGGGTCAGATATTGTTCTCCCTAGACTGAGGCAGCCAATGGCACCAGAGTGTTTCAATAGATATAAAAAAAAACAGAGAACATGAGTTGTAGAGTTCTTGAGAGTGAGTGTGTAGCTTGTGGAATCAATTCATAGAAGTGTTGAATGAATTTATCCACACTGGTTCAGGAGCCTGATAGTTGGTGTGGATCCTGAGGCTCCTGTACCTCCTTCCTGATGGTAGCAACAGGAAGAGAGCATGGCCTGGGTGGTGTGGGTCCCTGATGATGGATTCCTTGATATTTCTCCCTGTCTAATTCATGGCTCCGTCTGTCTAAGTAGACAATGGATGCCCCCGTTCCGGCGCCGACCTGGGTGATAAGTATGGAGATCTTGGGCTGCCCAGACATCCAGATCCCCCTCTCGGCCTCACGGATGTGGTCCAAAGGAATGCGAAGCAGTACATTTGGCATCAGCTTGGCTGCAGGAGCTGCCGGGAGGTGACATGATACGTCATCCAACCACCTTAGGGGCTCCACTCCGGATTTGTGTAGGGTTTACTCCTCAGCCTTCTCTTCTCCCGAAGATACCCACAAGGCAGTGGGATAGGTAACCCTGGATAGGGGCCCATACCGGGTACTGTCAGCCGGAGCCAGCTGAGCCTGGGACTCATGTAGGGCAGGGTCGTCATGCCCTGTAGTAGTGACATATAGACTCACTGTCTATGCCTCTTGTTTTATATACACTTTCCCCTCTCTTAGATCCCCCTGTCTCAGATCCCCCTCATCACCCCTCCTCTCTCAGTTACCCTTCTCACAGATCCCCCCCATCACCCCTCCTCTCTCCCCTTGTGTCCTAGGTCGCTGGGGGGATGGGGTGAGGTGTGAGACATGCTTTCAGTGAGTTGGTCGACCAGCCAGCCTATACAAACGCTAACTCGCTCTCTGTGAAGAGAAGGGAGATTAAATTCGTATTTTTCAGTCTCAAATTGTTGAATATTAAAAATGAACAATTAAACACTTTTTAATCCAAGTTCCTTAGCAAGGGAAATTGATTCCTGTTTAATTGCATTGACATTTCCCAAATCTCTGCAAGTTGCAGTGTTCAAGAAGATTAAATGTTTTTCCTTCTTTTAGCTATGTGCCTCTTGTTCTTTTATCTTCTCTGTGGTATCCATTTCACATCTGTTTTCTTTCTAAACACTAGTGTCAAGCCCAGCGATGCTGCAGACTGCCCAAGTTCAACAAAGGTCATCAGATAATTTGGAAAGCCAGGGCCATGCTGGGATGGGGTGACGTGCGGGGGAACAATCTTTGGGGTTTGGGAAGTCTCATTGCGTGTAAGGATTAAAAGATTAACTTTATTTGTCAAATGTACGTCAAAACATGTTGAGTGAGCTAGGCCTTTTCGTTTTGGAGCAAAGGAGGGTGGGGGTGACTCGATAGAGGCGGACAAGATAATAAGAGGCATGGATCAAGTGTAGTCAGATACATTCGTGACATTTAAGAGACTCTTAGATAAGCATGTGAATGATAAAAAACTGAAGGCCTATGTAGGACGGAAGGTCCTAGACTGATCTTGGAGTAAGTTAAAAAGTTGTCACTTTAAACTACCCGTTCCATCGTATCTACATTTCTCCTGTTACCGGCCCTGATATCTTTCTTCCTCCCATCCCTCCACTTTCTGAGCAACCAGAAGACCGTAAGACAAAGGAGCAGAATTAGGCCATTTGGCCCAAGTCTGCTCTGCCATTCAATCATGGCTGACCCTTTTTTTTACCCCTCCTCAGCTCCACTCCCCAGCCTTCTCCCCGTAACCTTTGATGCCGTGTCCAATCAAGAACCTTTCAATCTCTGCCTTAAATAAACCTAATGAGCTGGTCTCCACAGCTACCTGCGGCAACAAATTCCACAAATTCACCACCCTCTGGCTAAAGAAATTTCTCCACATCTCTTTTTCAAATTGACACCCCTCTATCCTGTGGCTGTGCCCTCTTGTCCTAGACTCCCCCACCATGGGAAACATCCTTTCCACATCTACTCTGTCTAGGCTCTTCAATATTTGAAAGTTTTCGATGAGATCCCCCCTTCATCCTTCTAAGTTCCACTGAGTACAGACCCAGGGCTATCAAGCGTATCTCGTATGATAACCCTTCAATTCCCGAATCATCCTTGTGAACCTCCTCTGAACTCTTTCCAGTGCCAGCACATCCTTTCTTAGATGAGAAGCCCAAAACTGTTCACAATACTCAAGGTGAGGCCTCCCCAATGCCTTATAAAGCCTCAGCATCACATGCTCTTGTATTCTAGACCTGGTTCATATCCCCCGTCAAACTGGTTTAAACCCTCCTGAGTTGCACTAGTGAACTTTCCAGCTAGGATATTGACTCCCTTCCATTTCAGGTACAACGTGTCCCTCTTGTACAAGTTCCAACGATCCAAGAGACTGAAACCCTGTCCCCTACACCAGCTGGTCAGCTACTAGCTCATCTGTACTATCACCCTATTGCTGCCCTGACTAGTACGTGGCACTGGCAGTAATCCAGTGGTTGCTACCTTGAATGTCCAGCTTTTCAGCCTCTCTCCCAACTCCCTACATTCACTGTGTAAGACACTTTCCTCTTTTCTACCTATGTGTAACTGTCTCACCGTGGCTCATAACAAATTAAGCTTGTTCGTTATCCCTGGCTAACAGCTACGCGACTCAGCGATGCATGGGTAAGGTGAGATGGGCAGGTCCAATAAGCAACCAATATCTAAGGTGGGTATTCCCTCAAGGGAAGTACAACGAGAGCTTGGTGTCCTTGTTCATCAGTCACTGAAAGTAAGCATGCAGGTACAGCAAGCAGTGGAGAAAGCTAATGGCATGTTGGCCTTCATAACAAGGGGAGTTGAGTATAGGAGCAAAGAGGTCCTTCTGCAGTTGTACAGGGTCCTGGTGAGACCCCAACTGGAGTATTGTGTACAGTTTTGGTCTCCAAATTTGAGGAAGGACATTCTTGCTATTGAGGGAGTGCAGCGTAGGTTCACAAGGTTAATTCCTGGGATGGCGGGACTGTCATATGTTGAAAGATTGGAGCGACTGGGGTTGTATACACTGGAATTTAGAAGGCTGAGAGGGGATCTGATTGAAACATATAAGATTATTAAGGGATTGGACACGCTGGAGGCAGGAAACATGTTCCCGATGTTGGGGGAGTCCAGAACCAGAGACCACAATTTGAGAATAAGGGGTAGGCCATTTAGAACGGAGTTGAGGAAAAACTTTTTCACCCAGAGAGTTGTGGATCTGTGGAATGCTCTGCCTCAGAAGGCAGTGGAGGCCAATTCTCTGGATGCTTTCAAGAAAGAGTTAGATAGAGCTCTTAATGATAGCGGAGTGAAGGGATATGGGGAGAAGGCAGGAAAAGGGTACTGATTGCGCTTGTGAATGGCGGTGCTGGCTTGAAGGGCCAAAAGACCTACTTCTGCACCTATTGTCTATTATCTATCATCTGTTAAGGTCCATTATGACCTTATTGGCTAACTCCAAAGTATTGGCACTTCCTCCGTGGAACCACTTGTCTGCACAAAGAACTTCTGACAACATTGTCTGTCCTTCTGGTGGGGTTCCACAAGCATCTTCCTTTATCTTTTCTCCACACCAAACTTCTCCCCCAACTCCTGCAAAAGGACCCCAAGACCAACCCACGTTCTCCTAGAAATCTGATGCTGCCTATCTGTCTCGAATGTTTCATGGCATCCCTCTGGACAGAACGTTATCGAGACAAATCCGACTGGCAGATACAACATTCCTAGGCGGATCAAATGACTCCTTATCTTAACAAAAACCAAAATACTGGACTGTAAAGTTTGACTAACAGAACTCACTGTGTTTTACAGAAAAGCTGCAGAAAATAAAATACACAATAGCGTAACAGTAGCTATACATTAAAACACGGTCTTAACCAATGTATTACATATGTCATTGGTGTTCATGAGTACCACGACCTCCATTCTATGCTCTTCTGATCTATATTCTATGTCTTATCCTCTATGGAATCAAAGCGAAAACAATCTAATATCAATGTATGTAGGCATTGCCAAATACTACCTTGAGTTGCATTTTCAATTTGAGATTTACGGAACAGTTAGTTCAGCAAAGTGGCATAAATCTCATTGCAATGATCTCATCAAATGTCAGAACAGACATGAATTGAATTGAATTGAATTGACTTTATTTCTTACATCCTTCACATACGAGGAGTAAAAATCTTTACGTTACATCTCCGTCTAAATCTGCAATGTGTAATCATAGTAATTTATAATAATGTAGCACAGAAATACATTCAGATTAGTGTGACTTTTATGGTACAGTAAGGGCCGAATGGCTACTTCCAGCTTCTATCATTTTATGCTTTATGTTAACACAAGGAAAGGTCAGTGACCGGACATCGTGGAATGACAAGTATCTACCACTAATGAATGCTTCTTTTACCGCACAATGACATGGAGATATGCAGGATTATTACAGCATTGCTCTTGATTTAATTATGTGAATCACTCCCACTTTCTATTGCTGCAAAAACCAGCCAGTATTTGATCTGGTCTCTACATGAAGGACAGTCGGGACATTTACCGTGAAGTCACCTGTTTGAGCGGTTTCAGGGGTTACGTGCAGAGAATGCTGGTGAGTAAGAATGAAGCTTTGCAAGGAAACCGCTCAGAGCGAGCACATGAACGAAGGTAACTCAACCTCCCAATACGTACAGAGGCTGCAATGGAGAACTCAGACAGAGCGACCTTGGGGTCCGAGTTCATACCTCCCTGAAAGTGGCTAGGGTGGTAGAACTCAGACAAAATGGCATTGCATGTTCTGGAAAATCTAAAGTTGTAAGTTATATGTGCTGCGTGTGACTGTATGCACAGCGGTTCACACCATGGTTCCAGAGGAACGCTGTTTTGTTTGGCTCTATTCCAGTGTATGATTGAATAACAATTAAACTTGAACTTAAATTACCCTGAGATTCATTTTCTTGCAGACATTCCCAGTAGAACAAAGAAATACAATAAAAGCAATGAGAAACCACACGCAAAGACAAACCACCAATGTGCTAAAGAAGACAATCTGTGCAAATACAAAAAGAAATTTAAAAAAATAAATGAATGAATAGATAGATAGACAAATAGATAAATAGATAGATAGACAGATAGATAGATAGATAGATAGATAGATAGATAGATAGATTGATTGATAAATAAAAATGCCGAGAACATGAGTTGTAGAGTTCTTGAAAATAAGTCCGTAGGTTGTGGAATCAGTTCAGTGATGGGGTGAGTGGAGTTATCCATCCTAGTTTAAGAGCCTGTGGTTGAGGGGTAATAAATGTTTCTAAACCTGGTGGTGTGGGTCTTGAGGCTCCTGTACCTCCTTCCTGATGGCAGCAGCGAGAAGAGAGCATGTCCTGGGGTAGGAGGTCTCTGATTGTGAAAGCTGCTTTCTTGTGGTTGTCTTGAAACATCACAAACAGCACAGTACAATAGAAGAACAGGCCCTTTAGCCCACAATGTCTGCACCATATCCCTCCATTGCTGCATACTCTTGTGTCTGTCCAAAATCCTCGAAAAGTCCTCTATTGTATCTGCTTTCCCATCACCCCTGGCTGCCTGTTCCACAGTCCAAAGTTCAAAGTAAGTTCATTATGACAGATATCACCATGTACAATCTTGAGATTGATCTTCTTGCGGGCATACACAGTAAATGCAAGAAACACAATGGAATCAATGAAAAACCAGACCAGCTGGGTGGACAAACGACCAGTGTACAAAAGACAAGAAACTGAGCAAATACAAAAGAGAAAAAATAGCAAAAATAATAAATAAGCAATAAATATTGAGACAATGAGATGAAGAGCCTTTGAAACTGACTCCATAGGTTGTGGGAATGAGTGAGTGAGGTTGAGTGAAGTTATCCGCTCTGGTTCAAGAACCTGATGGTTGAGGAGTAGTAACTAGAACAAAGAGCCAAGAACTGTACAACACAGGAACAGGCCATTCGGCCCACAATGTTGTGCTGATCCAGATAAAAAGCAAATCAAAAACACCCAAATACTAATCACTCCTACCTACACCATGTCCACATCCCTCCATCTTCCTCACATCCATGTGCCTATCCAATCGTTTCTTAAAAGCCTCTAATGTATTTGCCTCTACCACCATACCAGGCAGCACATTCCAGACATCCACCACTCTCTGAGTAAAAAACTTACCCCTCACATCCCCCTTGAACCTACCCCCTCTCACCTTGAATACATGGCCTCTGGTATTTTGATATCTGTACCCTGAATAAAGGATTCGGACTGTGTAGGCTAGCTATGTCTCTCATAATTTTGTAAGCTTGTATTAAATGTTCTCTTAGTGTCACACTCTAGAGAAAACAACCTAGGTTTGTCCAGCATCTCCTTACAGAACACGTCCTCTAATTCAGGCTGGTAAACCTCTTCAGAATCCTTTCCAAAGCCTCAGCATCCTTCCTGGAACAGGAAGACCAAAATTACATGGTGTTCTTGCTTTGGGAGTATTGTGGTGAAGATTCTCTGGGTTAGATCCCAGTTCGAGAGAGTCATTCTGTGAGGGAGGGACTGGATAACGTTGGGCGATATCCAGCAGGGTTTAGGAGAATGAGTGTCGACGTCGGCGAGGGTAGACATTCGAAGCTTTAATGGTACATTCCAGATCAGAGAGTAGTAGTCTCATACAGTGAGGGACCATTCATCAGGACGGTTTAGTTTAGAGATACAGGATGGTAGCAGACCCTTCTAATTATGCCCATGTGACCAATTAACCTAATAATCTGTAGGTCTTTTTAAAGATATTTGCTTTATTTGTCACATGTACATTGAAGCATACGGCAAAATGCATCATTTGCATCAAATCAGATCAGCGAGGTCGCGCTGGGGAAGCCTGCAAGTGTCTCCACGCTTCCGATGCCAACATAACATGCCCACAACTTATTAAACCTAAGTACGTCTTTGAACTGTGGGAGGAAACTGGAGCTCCTGGAGGAAACCCACATGGTCACAGGGAGAACGTACGGATTCCTTACAGACAGTGGTGAGAAGTGAACCCGGGTCACTGGCACTGTAATGGCATTACACTAACTGCTACACTACCGTGCCATCCCAAACCTCCGACTGAGAGGGAGAGAAATATCCAATCACGAGGAAATCTGCCGATGATGGAATTTCAAGCAACACACATCAAAGTTGCTGGTGAATGCAGCAGGCCAGGCAGCATCTCTAGGAAGAGGTACAGTCGACGTTTCGGGCCCAGACTCTTCGTCAGGACTAACTGAAGGAAGAGCTAGTACGAGATTTGAAAGTGGGAGTGAGAGGGGGAGATCCGATATGATAGGAGAAGACAGGAGGGGGAGGGATGGAGCCAAGAGCTGGACAGGTGATAGGCAAAAGGGATATGAGAGGATCATGGGACAGGAGGCCCAGGGAGAAGGAAAAGAAGGAAAAAACCCAGAGGATGGGCAAGGGGTATAGTCAGAGGGACAGAGGGAGAAAAAGGAGAGAGAGAAAAAGAATGTGTGTATATAAATAAATAACGGATGGGGTACGAGGGGGAGGTGGGGCATTAGTGGAAGTTAGAGGTCAATATTCTTGCCATCAGGTTGGAGGAACAACACCTTATATTCCGTCTGGATAGCCTCCAACCTGATGGCATGAACATTGACTTCTCTAACTTCCGCTAATGTCCCACCTCCCCCTCATACCCCATCAGCTATTTATTTATATACACACATTTTTTTTCTCTCTCTCCTTTTTCTCCCTCTGTCCCTTTGACTATACCCCTTGCCCATCCTCTGGGTTTTTTCCCCCTTTCCTTTCTCCCTGGGCCTCCTGTTCCATGATCCTCTCATATCTCTTTTGCCAATCACCTGTCCAGCTCTTGGCTCCATCCCTCCCCCTCCTCCTATCATTTTGGATCTCCCCCCCCCCCCCACCACTTTCAAACCTCTTACTAGCTCTTCCTTCAGTTAGTCCTGACGAAGGGTCTCGGCCCGAAACGTCGACTGTACCTCCTCCTAGAGACACTGCCTGTCCGGAAGAGAAATAGCAGCAGGTACAGGGTTGAGAATCTTTGCAGTCTCTCTCTCTCAGAGAGCTGTAATTGTGTATTCAAGGTTAACCGATCTATTTTGGGATAGAGATGGTGACTAGCTGCCAGAGAAGGTGGTGGAGGCAGATAGAATTACAACATTTAAAAGATGGCCAAAAATTTCAATTCACATTCCCATTCCTGTTTCTCAGGGTGAAGGAGCACCATATATTCTGTTAGGGTACACTCCAACCTGATGGCATGAACATTGATTTCTCCTTCCAGTGAACAAATTCCGCCCCCTGCCTCTATTTCCCCTCTAACTTTTTACTTCTTCTTCACCTGCCTATAACCTCCCCTGGGTTCCCTCCTCCTTCCCATTCTCCCGTGATCCACTCTCCTCTCCTATCAGGATCTTTCTTCTCCAGCTCTTCAGAGGTGACCTGACAGAGGTGTGTAAGATGATGAGGGGCATTGGTCGTGTGGATAGCCAGAGGCTTTTTCCCAGGGCTGAAATGGCTGACATGAAGGGGCATAGTTTTAAGGTGCTTAGAAAGAGGCACCGAGGGGATGTCGGGGGTAAGTTTTTCATACAGAGAGTGGTGGGTGTGTGGAATGCACTGCCAGCGGCGGTGGTGAAAGTGGATGCAATAGGGTCTTTTAAGAGCCTCTTAGGTGTGTACGTGGAGCTTAGAGAAATAGAGGACTATGCACTAGGCCCCAGGCAGTTTCTGGAGTAGGTTACATGGTCGGCACAACATTGTGGGCCGAAGGGCCTGTAATGTGCTGTAGGTTTCTATGTTCTATGTTCTCCATTCCCACCCACCTGGCTTCACCTGAAGCCTTCTAGCTAACCCCTTTCCCCTCCCCCTCTTTTTTATTTGGGCATCTTCTCCCCTCCTTCTCTGTCCTAAAGTAGGGTCTTGGCCCAAAATGTTGGCTGTTGACTCTTCTCCATAGATGCTGCCTGAGCTGCTGAGTTCCTCCAGCATTTTGTGTGTGTTAGTTTGGATTTCCAGCATCTACAAATTTTCTCTGGCTATAATGGCTTTGGAGGCAGCAGAGAGGAGGTTCACCAGGTTGATTCCAGAGATGAGGGGGTTAGACCATGAGGAGAGATTGCGTCACCAGGGACTATACTCGCTGGAATTCAGAAGAATGACAGGAGATCTTATAGAAACATGTAATATTATGAAAGGGATATATATGATAGAGACAGGAAAGTTGTTTCCACCTGGTAGGTGAGATTAGAACTAAATGACATAGCCTCAAGATTTGGGGAAGTAGATTTAGGGTAGAGATGAAGAGGAACTGCTTTTCCCAGAGAGTGGTGAATCTGTGAGATTCCCTGCCCAATGAAACAGTGGAGGCTACCTCAGTAAATATACTTAAGACAAGGTTGGATAGATTTTTGCATAGTAGTGTAATTAAGGGTTATGGGGAAAAGGCAGGTAGGTGGAGATGAGTCCATGGTCAGATCAGCCATGATCTTATTGAATGGTGGAGCAGGCTCGACGGGCCAGATGGCCGACTCCTGCTCCTATTTCTTATGTTCTTATGTTACCGTGCTTGTGATTTTTAAAACGTATTTGGACAGGGATAAAGGTGTTACTAGCCCAAAGTAGGCCAATGGGATTAGCTTAGATAGACAAGGTTGAGGTGGACCAAAAGCACTATTTCAGTGCTTAAGATTCTTTGATTATAAGAATCTCTGGAAAGTGGACAAAGAGTCTGAATTAGAGGATGCATGAAGAGGAATAAGCAGCCGACATTTCAGGCCGAGACCCTTCCATAGATGGTGCCTGATCTTCTGAGCTCCTCCAGCATTTAGTGTGAGTTTCTCTGGTCTTCCAGCATCTGCAGGATCCCTTGTGTCTATTATCAGAATCAGGATTAATATCATTGGCATACAGTATGTCAGGTGTCCTTCTTCTTCAAAGAACGGGGTCTCCACCATTGATCCTGCCTGATCCACATCTCCACATCTCCTCTATTTCCTGAACAGCCATGCTCACCCCACCTTAACAGGAATAGAGTTCCTTTCATCCTCACCACCCACTCCATGAGGCTCCACATCAAACAGTTCAGTCTCCACATCTGCCACATTCAACGGGATCATACCACCAAATACAACATTACCTCTCCCCACCCCACTTTCCACTTTCCACAGGGATTGCTCCCTCGTGATTCTCTTCTCTATTCACCCCTCCCCACTAATCCCCTTCCTGACTCAAATCCCTTCAAGTGACAGAAATGCCTGCCCATTCACCTCCTCCCTCACCTCCATTCAGGGCCCAAACAGTCCTTCCAGGTGAGGCAACACTTCACCTGTGACTCTTCTGGGGTCCTCTATTGTGTCCTGTGCTCCCGATGTGATCTCCTCTACATTGTGTCCTGTGCTCCCGATGTGATCTCCCCTACATTGTGTCCTGTGCTCCCGATGTGATGTCCTCTACATTCTGTCCTGTGCTCCCGATGTGATCTCCCCTACATTGTGTCCTGTGCTCCCGATGTGATCTCCCCTACATTGTGTCCTGTGTTCCCGATGTGATCTCCTCTACATTGTGTCCTGTGCTCCTGATGTGGCCTCCTCTACATTGGTGGGACCCGACGTAAACTGGGGAAACCACTTTGTCGAACTCCTCTGCTTCACCTACAAAAAGCGGATATCCCAGTGGCCAAACATTTTAATTCCCATTCCCATTCCAAAATGTCAGTCCATGGCCTCCTCTTGAGCCACGATGAGGTCACTCTCTGGATGGAGGAGCAACACCTCATATTCTGTCTGTGTAGCTTCCAATCTGATGACATGAACATCAATTTCTTCTTTTTGTTCCTCCCCATTCCCTCTTCTTCTATTCCCCACTCTGGCCTCTGACCTCTTCTCACCTAACCCTTGAGCCCCTCGTCCTTCCCTTACTCCTATGATCCACTCTCCGTTCCCATCAGATTCCTTCTTCTCCAACCCTTTACCTTTTCCACCTGGCTTCACCTATCACCTTCTAGCTGCCTTCTTCCCCTCCCCCCTCCTTTTTACTCTGGTGTTTACCTCTTCCTTTCCAGTCCTGAGGAAGGATCTTGGCCGAAACCTTGACTGTTTATTCGTTTCCATAGATGCTGCCTGACTGGCTGAGTTCCTCCAGCATTTGTGACTGTTGCTATAGATTTCCAACATCTGCAGAATATTTTGTGATGAGAAAAAGGCATGTCCTGGGTGATGGAGGTCCTTAATGTTGAAGGCTGCCTTTTTGAGGCATCGCCTTTTGAAGCTGTCCTCAATGCTGGGAAGGGGATATCGGTAAAACCAAGGCATGAGATCTGCTTGAATGATAGTTGAACGTAGAATACAGACAGGCCATTAGAACAGAGGTAAGGAGGAACGCCTTCAGCCAGAAATTGATGAACCTGAGGAATACATTGCTACAAAGTCCATGAAGGCCAAGTCATCTGGGTATATTTGAAGATGAAGTTGACAAGAACCACATTAGTAAGAACGTTTGAGGACACAGGGACAAGACACGAGAATGGGGGATTGAAAGAGATGATAAATCAGCCATGAGGAATGGTGGAGCCAACTCAATGGGCCAAATGGCCCAATTCTGCTCCGATGTCCCAGAAGTCATAGAAAACTACGGCACCCTGAAGCCCATCTAGTCTGCGTTGAACTGTTGATCTGCCTATCCCATCAACCAGTACCAAGACCACAGCCCTCACACCCCTCCCATCCACGTATATATCCAAATTTCCCTTAAACGCTCAGGCTGCCTCTGCATCCACCACTTCCGACCAACACTCTCACCACCCTCTGAGTGAAGATATTTCCCCTCATGTTCCCCTTGAACATTTCACCTTTCACCTTTAACCCATGACCACTAGTTGT
This sequence comes from Mobula birostris, assembly GCF_030028105.1. Classification (NCBI taxonomy): domain Eukaryota; kingdom Metazoa; phylum Chordata; class Chondrichthyes; order Myliobatiformes; family Myliobatidae; genus Mobula; species Mobula birostris. The sequence continues at coordinate 175,364,938 of NC_092376.1, forward strand.
AGTCCCAGCCAGCGCAATGTTAGTGGAAAAAGACTGCTTGCATTTACCTTCTCTCCATCTGTCATCAATTTGTATTGTCACCATCATTGCTGTGGGCCGTATCACATGACCACGATTCTTCTTGGCAAATTTCCCTACTGAACTGGTTTGCCATTACCTTCTTCTGGGCAGTGTCTTTACAAGACGGGTGACCCCAACCATTATCAATACTCTTTAGAGATGGCCTGCCTGGCGTCAGTGGTCACATAACCAGGACTTGTGATCTGCACCAGCTGCTCGTACGACCATCCACCACCTGCTCCCATGGCTTCTCGTGACCCTGGTCGGCGGGTGGGTGGTTAAGCAGGCTAGCAGAAGGAAGGAATGCTTTACATTTCCTTTGGTATGTACTTATCTACATATCTCTACCTCGCCACGCAGATAGTTGTGTCTACCCCTATCAAACCTCCCCTCAGCCCCTATGTTGCAGGGAGTCAGGTCCTATCCTGGTCAATCTTTCCCTGTTACTCAGGACCTCACATCACAGCAACATTCTTGTAAATTTTCTCTGTGATTTTTTGTATGTCTTATTGTCTCATGATCGTATTGGAATTTTCCCACACTCTTCCAAAGAACCTTACCCACCTCGTCCATGTCTACCTTTGGGCCTGTAACACCTTTCTCCCCGTCCAAACATGTTTCAAACATTGTATTTCTATCTGCCTCCGCCACCTCCTCTGGCAGCTTGTTCCAACTACTCACCACTCCTGTGTCTGACATTCTAGTACACCCAGCACACATCAGAATTTACTACTTCCATACCATTCTGTTGTTTCAGAGAAGCGGAATAATTTGTGCAAGGTACAACACGTTACTTTGACAGACTTATTTATATGTTAATGGTGGAACAGTGAGGTAAATGTGACTGGGATACACTAAGCTGTGGACATTTAGATATGGCCATCAGAATATATGGATGGGAGGGTATGGAGGGCTACATGGTCCCGCTGCAGGTTGATGGGAGTAGGCAGTTTAAATGGTTCAGCACAGACTAGATGGGCTGAAGGGCTTATAATTGTGCTGCTCTTTTGTATGACTGTATGACTCTAATTATCCTCCATGGTTCTGACAGGGTGCCACAGCACATAGCACAATGCTATTACAGCTCAGGATGTTGGAGTTCAGAGTTCAGTTCCGGTGTCCTCCATAAGAAAATGTGTATGTTCTTCCTGTGAGCATAGGGCTTTCCTCTAAGTGCTCCAGCTCTCTCTCACCATCCAAGGACATCCTGGTTAGTAGGTTAACTGGTCATTGTAAATTGTGACTAGGCTACGGTTAAATTGGTGGGTTGCTGGGCAGTGTGGCTCAAAAGGCCGGAAGGGTCTGTTCCTTGCTTTCTCGCTAAATCGATAAATAAATCAGTCAGTCAATTACACACACACACACACACTCACACGCACACACACACACACTCACACGCACATACACACTCACATGCACACACACATACACACTCACACGCACTCACACACACACACACACACATACACACTCACACGCACACACACACACACACACACTCACATGCACATTCACACACCCACTCACACACGTGCACGCGCACACACACGCACACACATACACACTCACATGCACACACTCGCGCTCACACACACCACACGCGCACACGCACACACACACTCACACACACCAGCACACACACTCACACGCACACACACACATACACTCACACACACGCACTCACACACACATGTGCACACACACTCACACACACACACTCACACACACACATACTCACACACATACACACACACTCACTCACAAACACACCCACACACTCGCGCACACACACCCACACACACTCACACACACACTCGCGCACACACACTCACACACACATACACCCACACACACTCACACACACATGCGCGCGCATACACACACTCACACACACCAACTCGCACACTCACACATGCGCGTGCACACACACACACACACACACACATGTGCACACACTCAAACACTCACACACTCACACAGACACATGCACACACACGCTCTGGTGAATCTGTATCAGCCAATCCCCTGTACGGTGGATACAATGGATTACAGAAACATTGATCAACTCCAACCAGACCATCAACTTTGGACAATGGAGAGGGGAGGTCATTGATGGCCTGAGCTCCACTGGGAGATAACGGCCCAAGAAGAAGAAATTGTCCAGTGATTAGGCTAGGGTTAAATCTGTGGGTGGCTGTGCGTCATGGCTTGAAGAACTGAAAGGTCTGTTCCGTGGTGTATCTCTAAATAAATTTTTAAAAATTCATAAATAAGAATTAGTATCAAGAACAGGCCAGGTCTGGCCATTCTCCTCTGATCTCTCTCATTAACAAGGTGTTTTCACCACAGAACTGCCATTCCTGAGGAGACTGGGGTCCTGTGGAGTATGCAGGCCTCTCCTTCACGTGTTCTACCAGTCTATTGTCACCAGTACGACCTTCTATGCGTTGATGTGTTGAAAAATGGCATCAACACGGATGATGCCAACAAGCTAAATAAACTGATTAGAAAAGCTGGCTCCGTTATCGGAGTCAAACTGGACACATTGGAGGCTGTGATAGAACAAAGGATCCAATGGAAAATCATGGCAATTCTGGACAATATTTCTCACCCTCTGCATGCCACCTTGGCTGAACAGAGGAGCACTTTTAGTAATAGACTAAGACACCTGCACTGCTCCAAAGAGCGCTATACGAGGTCATTCTTACCCTTGGTCATTAGGCTCTATAAAGAGTCAATCTATAGCTGGGGAAGTGATGACCCCCTCCTGTGGGGGTTAGGCTGTTATTAACCTCTGTTTACCAGAGCTCTGTTTAAGCTCAGTTTAGGTCCTTTTTTATTTTTAAGGTAACTTATTTTTTTTTCTTACTTCTCTTCTAATAGTTGTATATCTGGGCACTTGTATTTCTACTGTGACACTATAATTTTCTTTGGGATCAATGAAGTACCTATCTAACTACCTTCACTGAATGTTTTATTTTCCACACCATTTCCTCTAAACTTTAGAGACGGTTGTGTGTGAAAATCCCAGGAGATCAGCAGATTCTGAGATACTTAAATCACCTTGCCTGGCGTCAACAGTCAAAGTCTCTTCGATCACAGTTCTTCCCCATTCTGATGTTTGGTCTGAACAACAACTGAACCTCTTGGCCACGCCTGCATGCTTTTACGCATTGAGTTGCTGCCACACGATTGGCTGTTTAGAGATTTGTATTAACGAACAGGTGTACTGCTGAACCTAATAAAGTGACTCTTGAGTGTAAATTGGGAAGGGGTGTTCTCAGGGAAATGAGGAGGTTGTTTGGGGAGTACTTACAAGGGGTTCTGGGTAGGTTTGATCCATTGATGCAGGGAAAGGATGGTAGGGTGAAGGAACCATGATTGACAAGAGATTGAAACATCAGACAGGAGGAAGAAGGAAGCTTACTTAATGTTTAGGAAGTAAGGATCAGCCAGAGCTCTAGAGAGTTACAAGGCAGCCAGGAAGGAGCTTAAGAATGGACTTAGGAGAGCTGGAAGGGGGCATGAGAAGACCTTGCCAAGCAGGACAAAGGAAAAGCACAAGGCATCTGCATGTACAGTATGTGAAGAACAGGAGGATAACTAAAGCGAGGGCAGGACCGATAAGTGAGAGGTGAGGAAATGTGCCTAGAGCGGAGGAGATAGGACAGGTCCTCATGAATACTTTGCTTCAGTGAGAGGGACATTGGTATTTGTGGGGGCAGTGTCAAACAGGCTGATGTGTTGGAATCTGTCGGCATTAAGAAAGAGGATGTGCTGAAACTTTTGAAGAACATTAGATGTTCAATTTGATTAGTGAGGATGAGGTCTCAGGTTACTTGGAGACACATGATAAAATAGGCCGTAGTCAGCATGGTTTCCTCAAGGGAAAATCTTGCCTGATCAATCTGTTGGAATTCTTTGAAGAAATAGCAAGCAGGGTAGACAATGGAAAATTGGTTGATGTTGTGTACTTGGATTTTCAGAAGGCCTTTGACAAGGTGCCACACACAAGACAGCTTAACAAGCTACAAACCCATGGTATTACAGGAAAGATTCTAGCATGGATAAAGCAGTGGCTGATTGGCAGGAGGCAAAGAGTGGGAATAAACAGTACCTTTTCTGGCTGGCTGCCGGTGTGCCAGAGGGGTCTGTGTTGGGACTGATTCTTTTTATGTTATTTGCTAATGATTTAGATGATGGAACAGATGGCTTTGTTGCAAAGTTTGCAGACAATATGAAGGTAGGTGGAGGGGCAGGGAGTTTTGAGGAAGTAGAGATGCTACAGAAGGACTTGGACACATCAAGAGAATTGGCAAAGAAATTGCAGATGGAATACCATGTCCAGAAGTGTTTAGTCATGCCCTTTGGTAGAAGAAAGGAAAGGGTTGACTATTCTCTAAATGGAGAGAAAATACAAAAAAAAACTGGGGTGCAAAGAGATCTGAGAGTCCTTGTGCAGGATTCTCTAAAGGTTGAGTCTGTGGTGAGGAAGGCAAATGCAATGTTAGCATTCATTTCCAAGAGGACTAGAATATAAAAGCAAGGATGTAATGTTAAGACTTTATAAAGTACTGCTGAGGCCTCACTTGGAGTACTGTGAGCAGTTTTGGGCTCTTATCTGAGAAAGGATGTGCTGAGACTGGAGAAGGTTCAAAGGAGGTTCACAAAAATGATTCCAGGATTGAATGACTTGTCAAATAAAAAGCTTTTGATGGCTTTGTGCCCGTATTCGCTGGAATTAAGAAGAATGAGGGGTGACCACATTGAATCCTATTTAATGGTGAAAAGTCTTGATAGAGTGGATGTGGAGAAGTTATTTCCTGTGGTGGGAGAGTCTAAGACCAGAGGACACAGCCTCAGAATAGAGGGGTGTCTTTCTAGAATAGAGATGAGGAGGAATTTCTTTAGCCAGTGACTGGTGGATCTGTGGAATTCTTTGCCACAGGCAGGTGTGGAGATCAAGTCTTTATGTATATTTAAGGCGGAGGTTGATAGATTCTTGATAGGTCATGGCATAAAGGGATACGGGGAGACGGGAGGAGAGGAAAAATGGATCAGCCATGATTGAAATGGTGGAGCAGACTCGATGAACCAGATGGCCTAATTCTGCTCCTATATTTTATGATCTCATGGTCTTACTGGGATAGGTAAGTCCCTGGGGCCAGATGGGATATACCTCAGCTTGCTATGGGAAGTGAGGGAAGAGATTGCTGTGCTTTTGGTGAAGATCTTTGCATCCTCACTGGCCACAGGAGCAGTGCCAGATTATTGGAAGGTGGTAAGTATTATTGCTTTTTCAAGAGAGGAAGTAGGAAGGAGAGAAGTAGGGATAACACTGGGAATTATAAACCAGTGAGTCTTACTTCCATGGTGGGCAAACTATTGGAGGGGAGTCCTAGGCACACAATTTACAAGGATTTGGAGAAACATAGACTGATTAGGTGTATGCTTTGTGAGATACCAATCATGCTTTATGAGTCTGATTGAATTTTCTGAGACTGTGACAAAGCACATTGATGAAGGTAGAGCAGTGGATGTGGTGTATATGAGTTACTGAAATCCATACGACAAGGTTTGCCATTGTAGGCTCATTCATAAAGTCAGAAGGCATGGGATCCAGGGAAACCTGGCTGTCTGAAGTCAAAATCAGCTTGCCCATAAAAGGCAGAGGGTGGCTGCAGATGTGGTGTGTTCTGTCTGTAGATCGGTGACCAGTGGTGTTCCCCAGAGATCTCTGCTCTTTGTGATTTTTATAATTAACTTGGATGAGGAAGTGGAAGGGTGGGTTAGTAAGCTTGTTGGAATTATGGATGGTGTAACAGCACATTAACAAGATGCAGAGCTGGGCTGAGAAGTGGCAGATGGAGTTCAACCAGAAAAGTGTAAAGTGATTCACTGTGGAGGTCGAATTTGAAGGCAGAATACAGGGTTAATGGCAATTTTTTTTAACAGTGTGGAGGGACAGAGAGATCCTGGGGTTCACATTCATAGATTCTTCAAAGCTGCCGCATAAGTTGATAGGGTTGTTAAGAAGGCGTATGGTGTGTTATTTTTTAAAAACGCAAACAACAGGAATTCTGCAGATGCTGGAAATTCAAGCAACACACATCAAAGTTGTTGGTGAACGCAGCAGGCCAGGCAGCATCTCTAGGAAGAGGTACAGCGACTTCTCCAACTTCCGCTAATGCCCCACCTCCCCCTCGTACCCCATCCGTTATTTATTTTTATACACACATTCTTTCTCTCACTCTCCTTTTCCTCCCTCTGTCCCTCTGACTATACCCCTTGCCCATCCTCTGGGTTCCCCCCCGCCTTGTCTTTCTCCCCGGACCTCCTGTCCCATGATCCTCTCATATCCCCTTTGCCAATCACCTGTCCAGCTCTTGGCTCCATCCCTCCCCCTCCTGTCTTCTCCTATCATTTTGGATCTCCCCCTCCCCCTCCAACTTTCAAATCTCTTACTAACTCTTCCTTCAGTTAGTCCTGACGAAGGGTCTCGGCCCGAAACGTCGACTGTACTTCTTCCTACAGATACTGCCTGGCCTGCTGCATTCACCAGCAACTTTGATGTGCGTTGTATGGTGTGTTAGCCTTCATTAGTCAGGAAATTGAATTTAAGAGCCGTGAGTTAATGTTGCAGCTTTACAAAACTCCAGCTGCACCACACTTGGGATATTGTGTTCGGTTCTGGTCGCCTCATTACAGGAAGGATATGGAAGCTTTAGAGAGGGTGCAGAGGAGATTTACCAGGATGCTGCCTAGGTTAGAGAGCATGTCTAATTGAGTGAGCTAGGGTTTTTCTCTTTGGAGTGAAGGAGGATGAGAGATGACTTGATAGAGGTGCACAAGATGATAAGAGGCAATGATCGAGTGGACAGGCAGAGACTTTTTCTCAGAGCAGAAATGGCTGATACCAGGGAGCATAATTTCATGCTGATTGGACAATAGAGGGAATGTTGTCACCATTACGTGCCGTGTGTAATGATGTGGGAGATCATGGTCTTCCGTCTGTCTTTAATCTGAGAACTTCCAATAAGCCCTTCAAAACTTTTGCCTGCCCATCCTTTGACATTCACTGTGGAAGGTCGAATTTGAGGCAGAATACAGAGTTAACGGCAGTTTTTTTTTAATGTATGTCCAGTGCTGGTGATCGTGACTTACCTTTCATCAACACTTCCTGTCACTATAAGATGTTTGAGCTCGTCTTTCCTCAGTAAATATCCCAGAAGTTCTAGCTGCTGTCTCCTGATTGATAATATCAGCTCTCTTGATCATGAATACAGAAAACAACAAGAACACAGCATGAGGGGTGTCTTACCCGCAGGCAATGATCCCTCACTCGGTAGAGACATTCATATACAACAGGTGAGACTGGTTACCGTCTGCAACAAAGACACAATTAAAATAGCAACATGGAATATGAGAACTCTTTACCAAGCTGGAACGGGGAGCAAGAAATGGAACATTTGAAAGTCAGCATCGTGGGACTGTGAGACAAGGTGGAAAGAGAGTGGATGTTTTGATTTTGATGAATACAAGCTGATCTATTCAGGTGATGAACAAGATGTGGGAATAATAAGGCATAGGAGCAGAATTAGGCCAGTCTGTCCATCAAGTCTGTTCCGCCATTCCATCATAGCTGATTTATTATCCCTCTTAGTTCCATTCTTCTGCCTTTTCCCCAAAACCTTTCACATCCTGACTAATCAAGAGCCTATAAACCTCCATTTTTTATGCAACTATACAGTGGATTGCCATTAATTAGGACACATCAGGATCAGTACATTTTTGCTCAATTAAGCGGCTGCCCCAATTAGACAAAGTTTCCTAGAAATAGTTAAAAAAGTATAGAAATACAAACTACTGTTTAACTGAGTAGCAAATTATGTACTTAGTTGAAATACACAACAAATTAGAACATTACCAGTACTTCTTCTTCTTCGGCTGTCCATCGATTTCGATGTTGACTGATGCCTGGGCAAGGTTGTATGGAAGACGCAAACAGGAGGAATTCTGCAGATGCTGGAAATTCAAGCAACACACATCAAAGTTGCTGGTGAGCGCAGCAGGCCTTGTATGGAAGACCGGCAGTTGCCCATGTTGCAAGTCTCTCCTCTCCATGCCACCAATGTTGATCAAGGGAAGGGCACTAGGGCCCATACAGCTTGGCACCACTGTCATTGCAGATCAGTGTATGGTTAAGTGCCTTGTGCAAAGACACAACACGCTACCTCAGCCGAGGCTCGAACTTGCGACCTTCAGATCACTAGACCGACGCCTTAACCACTTGGCCACGTGCCACACACACCACCAGTACTACTAGAGTACTATAAAACTAGGTATTAGTTAAATAGTTATTGACAGGGGAATTCATCCAGTGCACGCTGCCGTGTTTTTTTGACTGACTGTAAATGAACAAAATCAGTGCAGGCACCTAATAGACCGCCTTCACACAATTTTCGACAATTGTGTCCTCCAAATCTTCATTCTCATTATAACATTCAAGATGATTGCCAATACCTTCAAATTCTTTGTAATACCTAACTTGTTGAAGTAGTGAAAGCATTTCATTTTCATTGCCTGCCGTTTCTGGCATCTCCAAGTCTGAATGCTTGAAACCACAGTGAGCAAAACAGTTCTGAACTGTCTTTCTGCCCATTTCTCACCAACTATCAGTGACAAAAATCACTGATTTATGAACATAAACACATGCAACTGGTGCTATTTAAAAACTGATCACTCTAAGCACGATGTAGCCGCACAAATGCATGCAACTGACATATTCGGCAACAGTTTCCTGCTCCAGTTTAAGTGCATAGTGTCCCAAATAAACAAAGGGAACCCTGGCTATTTTCTCCATTAGTTTTGTTCTAGAACTGTCCCATATAAGCAGCTGCCCCAATTAACTGATGACCCAGTTCTAGAATTGTCCCCTATAAGCAGCTGCCCCAGTTAACTGATGACCCAGTTATCCAGAATCCACTGTGTACTCAATGACTTGGCTTCCACAGCCCATGTGTGGCAAGGAAATCCACAGATTAACCACCCTTTGGCTAAAGAATCTGTGGGATTCTCTGCTCAGGAAAACAGTAAAGGTAATCTCATTACATTTATTTAAGACTTAGTTAGATACATTTTTGAATAGCAGGAGAATTAAGGGTTCTGAAAAGACAGGTAGGTAAGGCTGAGATCAGCCAGAATCTTATTCAATGGCGGACCAGGCCCAGTGGGCTGAATGGCCAAATCCTGCTCCTATTTCCTGTCATGTTTTTAAGTCTTGCCTCCAATATTATTCTGAAATGTTTTGAGATTTGTTTCAAATACTGAAGAACATTATCTTTTGCCTCTCTTTTGGCTAGACGGTTGGTGGAAAGATGCTGCCCCACCCACTCACACTCAATGGCTTAGTGATATTATGGCCTGTTTAGACCTCAAAAAGATTAATTATTCACTTCTTAATTCGGACATAAAGTTTCATAAGGTGTGGGGACTTTTTCTTGAATATTCCCATAGTTCTTATTTAGGGTAAGTTTATCCTTTTTTTTTAGTAGTGCCACAATCCCTTACTTTCAGCTTTTTTTTCTTGTAAGTTATACGTTTTTCTGTTACGAATTATACTTTTTGTAGTCGGCATTATATTATTTTTTTTCCTATATGTATTTACAGTTCTCTGGGGTTGAATGTTCTGGGTGATTTTTTTTCATGTGCAAAGTGGTTGGCCTGGGTTTTTCTTTTTTTCAGTGGGGGATTGGGATGGATATTAATTTTACATAGTTCTCTTTTGGTTGCTTTTTTTTTACTGTTATGAATTATATATTGGATTTGTTTGTTTTGCACTGTATAAATCTCCATTTTGTTGTTGGGTTCCTGTTTGTAATTTCACTGTAGAAATGCATTAAAAAATTAATCTAAAAAATGCAACCTATGAATAAGCCTCCACAGTCCTGAAGAATAGACAGTCCCAAAGAATTACCATCTTCTGAACTGTTCATAGAATCACAGAGCCCGTCAGCACAGAAACAGGTCCTTCAGCCCATCTATTCCTTCTAATCCCATTAACCTACACCTGGACCATTGCCTTTTCCTTCTATGCACTTAGCCAAACTTCTCCTAAATGTTGAAATCAAACCTGCGTCCATCACTTCTACTGACAGTTTGTTCCACACTATCACCACCCTCTGAGTTAATGAGTGAGTTACTCGATAAATTGGTTTATTATTGTCACATGTACCAAGGTAGAATGCTAAAACTGGTCTTGCATATTATTCGTACGGATCACCTCATTACACGGTGCATTGAGGTAAAACAAGGTAAAACAATAACAGAATGCAGAATAAAGTGTCACAGTTACAGGGAAAGTGCAGTGCAGACAGACAATAAGGTGCAAGGTCATAATGAGGTAGATGGTGAGGTCATAAACACAAGAGATGTTGCAGATGCTGGAAATCCAGAGCAACACACACAAAATGCTAGAAGAACTCAACAAGTCAGGCAGCATCTTTAAAGAGGATTAAGACCCTTGCAGTCAAAAGTCCATTTTATCAAACAAGAGGTCCATTTAAGAGTCTGATAACAGTGGGGTAGAAGCTGATTCTGAGCCTGGTGCAATGTGCTTTCAGGCTTTTGTATCTTCAGCCCATTGGGAAGGGGAAGAAGCGAGAATATTGACAATGACCGCTTCACACACTCAGGAATAAATCTCTCAGGTTCCTAATATGAAAGCAGAGAGGGACCAGCAGAGGAAAGGGTGAGCAGTTTCAAGTTCCTTGGTGTCAACATCTCTGAAGATCTATCCTGGGCCCAACATATTGACGCAGTTATAAAGAAGGAACAACAGTGGCTATATCACATTAGGAGTTTGAGGAGATTTGGTATGTCACCAAAGACTCTCACAAATTTCTACAGATGTACTATGGAGAACATTCTAACTGGTTGCATCACCGTCTGGTGTGGAGGGGCCACTGCACAGGATCAGAAAAAGCTGCAGAAGTTGGAAACTCAGCTAGCTCCATGGGCACCAGCCTCCCCAGCAGAGGGCATCCTCAAAAATCAATGCCTCAAAAAGGCAGCAGCCATCATTAAGGACCGCCTCCCCCCCCATCACCCCACCCAGAACATGCCCTCTTCTCATTGCTACCATCAGGAAGGACGTACAGGAGCCTGAAGACACACACTGAATGATTCAGTAACAGCTTCTTCCCCTCTGCCATCAGATTTCTGAATGGACAATGAAACCATGAAACCTACCTCATTACTTTTTGCTCTCTTTTTGTGTTATTTGTTTTATTTAAATTACCTAAACACACACATACACACACATATATATATACATATATATATATATATATATACACACACACTTATTGTAATTTATAGTTTTTAAAAAGTATTATGTATTGTAATGTACTGCCTCCACAAAACAACAAATTTCACAGCATACAACAGGAATTCTGCAGATGCTGGAATTTCAAGCAACACACATAAAAGTTGCTGGTGAATGCAGCAGGCCAGGCAGCATCTCTAGGAAGAGGTGCAGTCGACGTTTCAGGCCGAGACCCTTCGTCAGGACTAACTGAAGGAAGAGTGAGTAAGGGATTTGAAAGTTGGAGGGGGAGGGGGAGGTAAGGGATTTGAAAGTTGGAGGGGGAGGGGGAGATCCAAAATGATAGGAGAAGACAGGAGGGGGAGGGATGGAGCCAAGAGCTGGACAGGTGATTGGCAAAAGGGATACGAGAGGATCATGGGACAGGAGGTCCGGGAAGAAAGACGAGGATGGGGGGGGGGGGGCGCCCAGAGGATGGGCAAGGGGTATACCCAGACGGAATATAAGGTGTTGTTCCTCCAACCTGAGTGTGGCTTCATCTTTACAGTAGAGGAGGCCGTGGATAGACATGTCAGAATGGGAATGGGATGTGGAATTAAGATGTGTGGCCACTGGGAGATCCTGCTTTCCCTGGCGGACAGAGCATAGGTGTTCAGCAAAGCAGCCTCCCAGTCTGCGTCCGGTCTCGCCAATATATAGAAGGCCACATCGGGAGCACCAGACGCAGTATATCACCCCAGCCGACTCACAGGTGAAGTGTCACCTCACCTGGAAGGACTGTTTGGGGCCCTGAATGGTGGTAAGGGAGGAAGTGTAAGGGCATGTGTAGCACTTGTTCCGCTTACACGGATAAGTGCCAGGAGGGAGATCAGTGGGGAGGGATGGCATATTCTGGTGATATTCAGCCTGATTCTGATTGAAAGGTTAACATCCCACAATCTTCAATTTATCATCCTGCATGGCTCTGAACCATACCAGCACTGTGAGAAGGCAAAGCCAAGAAAAGAGGGAATTTAATCCCTGTGAAGGCTCTATCATGAGTTGGTGTTCGTTGGCCTCACTCCAGATACCAATCAATTTGTATAAAGGTTTTCTTTCAAAAGCTTAGGAACTCAATTTGTTCAGGTATTCGGGGCTTAATTTTTACTTCTTTTCCCTGTACATATTAAGTATTCAGTGTCAGGTTAAAATCACTCTTTATGTTCTAGAAGGCCAATCCATGCCAAGTATCAGAACAAAATTATTTCCCCACGAATTCCCTCCAGATTCTACTACAGAGATGGACTGAGGTTCAATTCACACTGCTGCCTCTGAGGAGTTTGTACGCTTTCCCTGTGACGGCAGGAGGAAGGCAGCAGAAAGGAAATTATAGACCAGTTAGCCTGACCTCAGTGGTTGGGAAGATGTTGGAGTCAATTGTTAGGGATGAGTTGATGGAGTACTTGGTGACACAGGACAAGATAGGATGAAGTCGGCATGGTTGCCTTAAGGGAAAATCCTGCCTGACAAACCTGTTAAAATTCTTTGAGGAGATTACAAGTAGGATAGATAAAGGGGATGCAGTGGATGTTGTATATTTGGACTCTCAGAAAGCCTCTGACCAGGTGCCACACATGAAGCTGCTTACCAAGCTAAGAACCTGTGGTATTACAGGAAAGTTATTAAGATGGTTAGAGCATTGGCTGATTGAAAGTGAGAAGAAATAAAAGGATCCTTTTCTGGTTGGCTACCAGTGACTAGTGGTGTTCTGCAGGGGTCGATGTTGTGACCTCTTTTTTTTATGTTGTATATAAATGATATAGATGATGGAATAGATGGCTTTGTTGCCAGGTTTGCAGATGATACAAATATTGGTGGAGGGGCAGGTAGTGTTGAGGACTCAAACAGATTAGAAAATAGGCAAGAAAGTGACAAATAAAATATAATGGAAAATACATGGTCATGCACTTTGGCAGTAAAAGTAAATGTGTAGATTATTTTCTAAACGGGGAGAAAATCAAAAAATCTGAGATGCAAAGGGACTTAGGAATCCTTGTGCAAAACACCCTAAATGTTAACTTGCAGGTTGAGTCAGTGGTGAGGAAAACAAATGCAATGTTAGCATTCATTTCAAGAGCAGGGATGTAATACTGAGGCTTTATAAGGCACTAGTGAGGCCTCACCTTGAGTATTATGAACAGTTTTGGGCTCCTCATCTTAGAAGAGATGTGCTGGAATTGGAGAGAGTCCAGAGGAGTCCACAATGATGATTCCAGGAATGAAAGGGTTATCATACAAAGAACATTTAATGGCTCTGGGTCTGTACTCGCTGGAATTCGGAAGGATGCGGGGGCTCTCATTGAAACCTTTCAAATGTTGGAAGGCCTAGATAGAGTAGATGTTGAAAGGCTGTTTCCCATGGTCGTAGACCCTAGGACAAGAGGGCACAGCCTCAGAATAGAGGGGTGTCCATTTAAAGCAGAGATGCAGAATTTTTTTTTTAGTCAGAGGGTGGTAAATTTGTGGAAGTTGTTGCCACATGCAGCAATGAAGGCCAGGTCATTGGGTGTATTTAAGGTAGAGATTGATAAGTTCTTGTTCGGACATGACACCAAAGGTTACGAGGAGAAGGCCGGGAACTGAGTGTGACGAGGAGAAAGAAAACAGATCTGCCATGATTCAATGGTGCAGCAGACTCAATGGGCCAAATGGCCTAATTCTCCTCCTACATCTTACGGTTTTATGATCTTCACACATTCCAAAAGCGTACTGATTGGTAGGTTAATTGGTGATTGTAAACTTGTCCCATGATTAAATCAGAGTTAAATCAGAGGATTGCTGGGTGGCGTGGCTCAAAGGGCCAAAGAGCCTATTCTACTCTGTATCGAAAGAAAAATAAAGATTTTTAAAAGTTCCTGTTATTTGGGCCATCAGTTAATCAGAAACCAAAGCACCCAGATGAAACCCTTTCTATATTACAGAACTAGGCCCTCCTAATGCTTTTGTGAAAAGAGCCAGTATTTCCTTTCCTCATTTGGGACACCATGTACTTGAATACCTGCCAAGCAGGTTCTAACTAGCATCAGTCACGTCTACCTGTGTGGTTGTTAGACACTACATCGTGTGGTTGCTTCGTGTTTGGAGCAAACAGTTTTTAAAGTGTGTCAATTGCGTGTGTGTGTGTGTGTGTGTGTGTGTGTGTGTGTGTGTGTGTGTGTGTGTGTGTGTGTGTGTGTGTGTGTGTGTGTGTGTGTGTGTGTGTGTGTGTGTGTGTGTGTGTTCAAAAAGCAGGGACTTTTTTCACTGATGGTTGGCGAGAAATAAGCAGTAAGACAATTCAGAACTGGTTTGCTCCTACGGTTTCAAGAATTCAGGCTTGGAGATGCCAGAAAGAGACAGGAGTGAAAATGAAACAATTTTACAATTTTAACAAGTTAGGAACTACAAACACTTCGAAGGTATCGACAATCATCTTGAATGTTACAATGAAAATTAAGATTTGTAGCATGCAGGTGTCAATAGCATTGTATGAAGGCTGTCCATTGTCTACACTAGGTGTCTGCTCTGATTTTGTTCATTCCGTACACTGGACAAATTCCTCCATTGATATCTATTAGGAACTAATACACAGTTTTATAGTACATAGCAGTATTGGTAGTGTTCTAATTTGTTCTGTATTTCATTTAAATACATAATTTGTTACTCAGTTAAATGGTAGTTTGTTTTTTTTTTGTACCTTTTTAACTATTTCCATGAAACTTCAGCTAATTGGGACAGCCGATAATTGGGCTATAATATACTGGTTCTGATGTGTCCCAATTAACTGGAATCCACTGTATTCACATGAAAGTTAATTAACCCACCGACTTGAACGTCTTTAAGATGCAGAAGAAAACCTTTAATCTTATCTGAATTTTCCTGATGGTATACATGACACTGGCAGTATCAGGACTGGCACAGGGCCATTCGACAAGCGTGGACTACCAGGCCCATTTCCCATGGCACAGGTTAACTGGAGTAAAGCATGGAACAGAACAACATGATGGGCCAAAGAGTTCAATGAATATGACCAATGTTCCCTCTAATTTTTTTTATAGCTGCTCGGCGGACCAACCATTGCTCTGAGCAGGAAATTTTTACACGGCCTGAAATATGTGTGGCACTTCAATAAAACATTAGATAAAAGAAAATTCCAGCTGCGCAGCAACAAAGGCTATGTGCGTGGGAGCATTTCAGTTACTGTGCGGCTGCGCACCCGGGCAGCTGAGAGGGAACAGTGACTATGATTCTGTATCACAGGACTAGGCCCTCCGAATGCTTTTATGATCCAGATGTTCTTTGGAAATCAAGAATGAGGCATAAAACATACTGCTTACAATTGGTTTATTAAGTGTTACAAGAGCAAAAAACAAACAAGAAAGAGAAGCCAGGAGAACGGAGAAAGGACAAAGGAAAAAGTCATGGTCGTCTCATGCTCGGACAAGAGATAGCACCAATACAAGTTATTTATTTATTTATTTATTTAGAGACACAGGGCAGAACAGGCCCTTCTGGCCCAATCCTGCAACCCCCTGTTTAATCCTAGCCTAATCACAGGGCAATTTACAATCACCAATTAACCTACACTTTGCAATGTCGGGGGGGACCAGAGCACCCAGAGGAAACCCATGCGGTCACAGGGAAAGCATACAAACTCCTTACAGAGGGTGCCGGAATTGAACTCCGAACTCCAACACCCCTCGCTGTAATAGTGTTGCACCAACTGCCGCGCTACCATGGCGCCCTTAACAAGTAAACTATAAAGTAGCCAGATTCAAGTGGCGAGTCACCAGCTGCAAAAAAAACTGTTTCTCAAAAAATACAGAGGCAATTGAATTGTAATTGCCAGAAAATTCACTGATCAATTACACACACTATATATATCATCACCATCATTACATACTGTGTCGTATCACATGGTGACATAATTTTTCTACAGAAGTGGTTTGTCATTGCCTTCTGGGCAGTATCTCAACAATAGATTTGGACAGCGCAGTACTGCAGTGGTCAGGACAACGCTTTACAGCACCAGCAACCCAGGCTCAATTGTCTCTGCTGTCTGTGAGGTGTTTGGCGTTTGTACGTTCTCCCTGAGACCGACTGGGTTTCTTCTGAGTGGTCTGGTTTCCTCCCACATTTCAAAAATGTGCCTGTTGGTAGGTTAGTTGGTCATGGTAAATTATCCTGTGATTAGGTCAGGGTTGAATTGTGTGTTGCTGGGTGACGCAGCTCAAAGGCCTGAAGGGCCTGTTCCAAGCTGCATCTCAATAAATAACTGGAATAAATAAATAAAGACGGGCGACCACAGCCATCATCAACACTCTTCAGAGATTGTCAGCCTGGCCACATTGGTAGCACGACTAAAACTTGTGATAAGAGCATAAGGCCATAAGACATAGGAGCAGAATTAGGCCATTCAGCCCATCGAGTTTGCTCCGCCATTCTATCATGACTGATCCCTGATCCTATTCACTCCATACACCTGCCTTCTTGCCATATCTTTTGATGCCTTGACCAATCAGGAAATGGTCAATTGCCGCTTTAAATACACCCGCGGACTTGGCCTCCACCGCAGTCTGTGGCAGAGCATTCCACAGATTCACTACTCCCTGGCTAAAAAAGTTCCTCCTTGCTTCTGTTTTAAAAGGCCACCCCTCAGTTTTGAGACTGTGCCCTCTAGTTCTGGATACCCCCACCATAGGAAACATCCTCTCCACATCAACCCTATCTAGTCCTTTCAACATTCGGTAGGTTTCAATGAGATCCCCCTGCATTCTTCTAAGTTCCAGTGAGTTCAGGCCCAAAGCTGCCAAACGCTTCTCATATGTTAACCCCTTCATTCCCGGAATCATCTTTGTGAACCTCCTCTGGACTCTCTCCAATGACAACACATCCTTTCTGAGATATGGGGCCCGGAACTGTTGACAATACTCCAGGTGCTGCCTGACTGGTGTTTTATAAAGGCTCAGCATTATCTCATTGCTTTTATATTCTATTCCCCTTGAAATGAATGCCAACATTGCACTTGCCTTCTTTACCACAGACTCAACCTGTAAATTAACCTTCTGGGGGTCTTGCACAAGGACTCCTAAGTCCCTCTGCACCTCTGATGTTTGAATTTTCTCCCCATTTAGATAATAGTCCACACTATCGTTCCCTTTACCAAATGCTGTATTCCATCTGACACTTTTTTACCCATTCTTCCAATTTGTCTAAGCCCTGCTGCAATTGCATTGCTTCCTCAGCACTACCTCCCCCTCTTTGTATCATCCGCAAACTTTGCCACAAAGCCACATTTCCATTATCCAAATCATTGACAAACAATGTGAAAAGTAGTGGTCCCAATACTGACCCCTGAGGAACACCACTAGTCACCGGCAGACAACCAGAAAAGGCCCCTTTTATTCCCACTCACTGCCTCCTGCCTGTCAGCCATTCCTCTATCCATGCCAGTATCTTTCCTGTAAAGCCACAGGATTTTATCTTGCCTCCTGTGTGGCACCTTATCGAATGCCTTATGAAAATCCAAGTAAATGACATCCACTGCCTCTCTTTTATCCACCCTGCTTGTTACTTCCTCGAAGAACTCTAACAGATTTGTTCGGCAAGATTTCCCTTTACAGAAACCATGCTGACTTTGACTTATTTTATCATTAGTCTCCAAGTATCGTGAAATCTCATCCTTAATAATAGACTCCAACACTTTCCCAACTACTGAGGTTAGGCTGACTGATCTATAATTTCCTTTCTTTTGCCTTTCTCTCTTCTTAAAGAGTGGAGTGACATTTACAATCTTCCAGTCTTGTGGGACCATGCCAGAATCAAGTGATTCTTGAAGAATCATGACCAATGCATCTGCTATCTCTTCTGCAACCTCTCTCAGGACTCTAGGATGTAGTCCCTCTGGTCCAGGTGACTTATCAACCTTAAGACTTTTGAGTTTGCCTAGCACTTTTTCCTTTGTAATAGCAATGGCACTCACTCCTGCTCCCTGACACTCACGGACCTCTGGCATACTGCTAGTGTCTTCCACAGTGAAGGCAGGTGCGAAGTACCCATTAAGTTAATCTGCCATTTCTTTGTTCCCCATTATTATCTCACCATTTTCCAGTGGTCCAATATCAACTCTCACCTCCCTTTTACTCTTTATATAACTGAAAAAGCTTATGGTATCCTGCTTTATATTATTGGCTAGTCTGCCCTCATATTTCATCTTTTCCTTTCTGATAGCTTTTTAGTTGCCTTTCGTTGGATTTTAAAAACTTCCCACTCACTTTTGCTACCTTATATGCCCTTTCCTTGGTTTTTCTGCAGTCCTTAACTTCCCTTGTCAGCCACAGTTGCCTTGCCCTGCCATTTGAGAACTTCTTTCGCAGGACATATCTATCCTGCGCCTTGTGAAGTATTGCCAGAAACTTCAGCATTCTCTGCTCTGCCGTCATCCCCACCAATATTCCCCTCCAATGCACTTGGGCAAGCTCCTCTCTCATGCCTCTGTAACTCTCTTTATTCCATTGCAATGCTGGTGATATGAATCAGCTGCTCGTACGACCATCCACCACCTGCTCCCATGGCTTCACGTGACCCTGCTCGGGGGGGGGGGGTGGTGCTAAGCAGGTGTACACCTCGCCCAAAGGTGAACCTGCAGGCTAGCGGAGGGAAAGAATGGCTTATGCTTCCCTTGGGAGAGTCATATCTCCACCCCGCTACTGCAACCATAAATTACAAAATAATTTATAGTGCAAAAAGAAATAGTGAGGTAGTGTTAATAGGTTCATGGACCATTCAGAAATCTGATATTGGAAGGGAAGAAGGTGTTCCTGAATAATTGAGTGAGTGTCTTCAGGCTCCTGTACCTCCTCCCTGATGGTGGCAATGAGAAGAGGGCATGTCCTGGGTGATGGGGGTCCTTAATAACAGTTGATTATATACAAGTGCAAGCCAGCATAGGATAGTTAAACCACCAGGAAATTGGATGAAAAGTAACAATTCTCTACCCTACTCCAACGCCAGAGCACCAGGTGGAAACCCATGTGTCAAAGGCAGAACATGCAAACTCCTTATAGACAGCAACAGATGTCAAACCCCCAATTGAACACTTGTCACTGGGGCTGTGTGCTGTCATAACTAATAACTGTAGCGTTGTAGCAGAAGCACAAACTGTACCTTGTGGCTGGTAGCTATCCATTGTTCTAATTCAAATTTATTGTGATCTGACTGTACATATATACAACCAAATGAAACAATGTTCCTCCAGACTACTGTGCACCCACAATACATATATCACACCAGCACAAAAATCAAAGTATTACCATAAATAAGTCAATGAAATATAATTCAAGGTGCATGTAGTGAGCTGCACATGTAAACAGTAAGTACTAAACACACAGTAAACAGTGAACAGCTCACTCTCCTAGTGACGAGACCTCGGTAATGACAGGGTATTCATCAGTCTCACAGCCTGAGGGAAGAAGCTGTTACCCAGTCTGACAGTCCTAGTCCTGATGCTCCTGTATCTCCTTCCTGACGGTAGTGGGTCAGAGAGATTGTGGGATGGGTGGTAGGGATTCTCAACAATGCTTTGGACCCTTCGGTTACAATGGTCCCAGTAAATACACAAGCCCTGCTAATCCTCTCAGCAGTTTTTACTCACAACACGCTGGAGGAACTCAGCAGGTCGGGCAGCATCCGTGGAAAAGATCGGTCGACATTTCGGGCTGGAACCCTTCGTCAGGACTCGACATTTCGGGCTGGAACCCTTCGTCAGGTTGTGAGTGTTGCTTTGACCCCAGCCTCTGCAGATTATTTTGTGTTAGCAGTTTTTACTATCCTCTGCCTCTGTAGCGTCTTGCGGTCTGATGCCTTTCTGGTTCCATACCACACAATCATGCAGCCAGACAGGACATTGTCTATATGTTTTGTTTACATCTGGATGCTCAGAAAATGATACAGCACAGAAAGAGGCCAATCAGCCCATCATTCATCATTCCAGCGCTGCCTGTCTCCATGTCTCCATGCTCCCTTCCCTCAGCACAAACATTTCTCTTATCGTTCGTCAGGTTCGGGAAAGGGGTGACGTTACTGTGGGAATCCAGTGTTTTTAATCCAAGGTTCGTTCCGAAGTCGGGAAAGAGGCACAAAGTGTGTTGCTTCACAATAGTTTTGTTAAGTGTTAACAGAACAAAGAGAATTGGTAAACAGACAGTAACAGGAACACAGGCTAGTAGCAGAAGGAAGATAGGGGCACTGTTTGATGAGCTCTTTTTGTGCCCCATAGATAAGAAACATTCCACTCAAATTCCCAGAGCAGAGCTAACCAATCAGGTAGCCCCTTTTAACAACAATGCAATATGATGAGAAGATTCGAGGGCTTTGGAAAATGAACTGTAATATACTGAACAATTGCGTGTGCATACTGTGACCACTAGGAGACATACTAAGCAGTTACGTGTATATATATATATATATATATATATATATATATAAATAGTTATCTAAAATACAAACAGGTAATTAATTGGTTACATAGCAGAGAAAATAACATTAACCAGTCTAATCCAACATTACAGAGACACATAGGAGGGTACGACAGGGTGGAAGTGGAGATGTTTCACCAGAGGGAGAGTCCTGATTGAGGGTGATACAGTTGCCTCCTCGGTCACTCCCATCAGATGGGAGATGCAGGAGACTGAAGACCCACACCCAACATTTTGGGAATCGCTTCTTCCCCTCCACCATCAGATTTCCGAATGGACATTGAACCTATGAACACTACCCCATTTTTTGCTCTCTTTTTGCCCTATTTATTTATTTTTATAAGCATAGTTTTCTTATTTTAATGTAGAGTATATTTAATTCTTTGCACCGTACTGCTGCAGAACAACAGATTTCAGTGATAGTAAATCTGATTCTGATTCTGATTCTAACTACCATTAGAAAGGAGGTACAGGAGCCCAAAGACACACACTCAACAATTCAGGAACAGCTTTTCTCTGCCACCAGATTTCTGAATGGACATTGAACACATGAACACTACCTCATTTCACACCATATATTTATTTTGTGACTAATGGTAATTTTTATGTCTTTGCATTGTACTGTTGCAGCAAACCTGCAAATTTCATGACATACAACAGATATAATAAATCTAGATTTGATAACAGCGGGATAGAGCTGTCCTCGAGGCTGGTAGTGAGTGATCTTAGGCTTTTGTGCTTTCAGCCTGACGGGAGAAGAGAGAAGAGAGAATGTCTGGGGTGGGTGGGGTCTTTACTGAGACAGTGAATTGTGTAGATAGAGCCCTTGGAGGGGAGGCTGGTTCCCCCCCTCTGAGTTGATTGGGGCTGAGATGATGCTGGGGAGTCTGGTTCCTGTGATGGACTGAGCTGATGTTGGGGAGTCTGGTTCCTGTGATGAGCTGATGTTGGGGACTCTGGTTTCTGTGATGGGCTGAGCTGATGTTGGGGAGTCTGGTTCCTGTGATGGACTGAGCTGATGTTGGGGAGTCTGGTTCCTGTGATGAGCTGATGTTGGGGAGTCTGGTTCCTGTATTGAGCTGATGTTGGGGAGTCTGGTTCCTGTGATGGACTGAGCTGATGTTGGGGAGTCTGGTTCCTGTGATGAGCTGATGTTGGGGAGTCTGGTTCCTGTATTGAGCTGATGTTGGGGAGTCTGGTTCCTGTGATGGACTGAGCTGATGTTGGGGAGTCTGGTTTCTTGTGATGGGCTGATCTGATGCTGGGGAGTCTGGTTCCTGTGATGAGCTGATGTTGGGGAGTCTGGTTCCTGTGTTGAGCTGATGCTGGGGAGTCTGGTTCCTGTGATGAACTGATGTTAGGGAGTCTGGTTCCTGTGATGGGCTGATGTTGGGGAGTCTGGTTCCTGTGATGAGCTGAGCTGATGTTGGGGAGTCTGGTTCCTGTGATGGGCTGAGCTGATGTTGGGGAGTCTGGTTCCTGTGATGGGCTGAGCTGATGTTGGGGAGTCTGGTTCCTGTGATGGGCTGAGCTGATGTTGGGGAGTCTGGTTCCTGTGATGAGCTGATGTTGGGGAGTCTGGTTCCTGTGATGGGCTGAGCTGATGTTGGGGAGTCTGGTTCCTGTGATGAACTGAGCTGATGCTGGGGAGTCTGGTTCCTGTGATGAGCTGATGCTGGGGAGTTTGGTTCCTGTGATGAGTTGATGTTAGGGAGTCTGGTTCCTGTGATGGGCTGAAATGATGTTGGGGAGTCTGGTTCCTGTGATGGACTGAAATGATGCTGAGGAGTCGGGTTCTTGTGATGGGCTGATGCTGGGGAGTCTGGTTCCTGTGATGAGCTGATGTTGGGGAGTCTGGTTCCTGTGATGGGCTGAAATGATGTTGGGGAGTCTGGTTCCTGTGATGAGCTGATGTTGGGGAGTCTGGTTCCTGTGATGGGCTGAGCTGATGTTGGGGTGTCTGTTTCCTGTGATGAGCTGATGTTGGGGAGTCTGGTTCCTGTGATGGGCTGATCTGATGCTGGGGAGTCTGGTGTCTGTGATGAGCTGGTGGTGGGGAGTCTGGTTCCTGGGATGAGCTGAACTGATGCTGGGGAGTCTGGTTTCTGTGATGAGCTGAGGCTGGGGAGTCTGGTTCCTGTGATGGGCTGGTGCTGGGAAGTCTGGTTCCTGTGATGGGCTGAGCTGATGTTGGAGAGTCTGGTTTCAGTGATGAGCTGATGCTGGGGAGTCTAGTTCCTGTGATGGGCTGAGATGATGTTGGGGAGTCTGGTTTCTGTGATGGGTCGAGTTGATGCTGGGGAGTCTGGCTCCTGTGATGAGTTGATGTTAGGGAGTCTGGTTCCTGTGATGGGCTGAGCTGATGTTGGGGAGTCTGGTTCCTGTGATGGGCTGAGCTGATGTTGGGGAGTCTGGTTCCTGTGATGAGCTGATGCTGGGGAGTTTGGTTCCTGTGATGAGTTGATGTTAGGGAGTCTGGTTCCTGTGATGGGCTGAAATGATGTTGGGGAGTCTGGTTCCTGTGATGGACTGAAATGATGCTGAGGAGTCTGGTTCTTGTGATGGGCTGATGCTGGGGAGTCTGGTTCCTGTGATGAGCTGATGTTGGGGAGTCTGGTTCCTGTGATGGGCTGAAATGATGTTGGGGAGTCTGGTTCCTGTGATGAGCTGATGTTGGGGAGTCTGGTTCCTGTGATGGGCTGAGCTGATGTTGGGGTGTCTGTTTCCTGTGATGAGCTGATGTTGGGGAGTCTGGTTCCTGTGATGGGCTGATCTGATGCTGGGGAGTCTGGTGTCTGTGATGAGCTGGTGGTGGGGAGTCTGGTTCCTGGGATGAGCTGAACTGATGCTGGGGAGTCTGGTTTCTGTGATGAGCTGAGGCTGGGGAGTCTGGTTCCTGTGATGGGCTGGTGCTGGGAAGTCTGGTTCCTGTGATGGGCTGAGCTGATGTTGGAGAGTCTGGTTTCAGTGATGAGCTGATGCTGGGGAGTCTAGTTCCTGTGATGGGCTGAGATGATGTTGGGGAGTCTGGTTTCTGTGATGGGTCGAGTTGATGCTGGGGAGTCTGGCTCCTGTGATGAGTTGATGTTAGGGAGTCTGGTTCCTGTGATGGGCTGAGCTGATGTTGGGGAGTCTGGTTCCTGTGATGAGCTGATGCTGGGGAGTTTGGTTCCTGTGATGAGTTGATGTTAGGGAGTCTGGTTCCTGTGATGGGCTGAAATGATGTTGGGGAGTCTGGTTCCTGTGATGGACTGAAATGATGCTGAGGAGTCTGGTTCTTGTGATGGGCTGATGCTGGGGAGTCTGGTTCCTGTGATGAGCTGATGTTGGAGAGTCTGGTTCCTGTGATGGGTTGAGTTGATGCTGGGGAGTCCGGTTCCTGTGATAATCTGATGCTGGGGAGTCTGGTTCCTGTGATGAGCTGATGTTGGGGAGTCTGGTTCCTGTGATGAGCTGATGTTGGGGAGTCTGGTTCCTGTGATGGGCTGAGCTGATGTTGGGGAGTCTGGTTCCTGTGATGATCTGATGTTGGGGAGTCTGGTTCCTGTGATGGGCTGATGCTGGGGAGTCTGGTTCCTGTGATGGGCTGAAATGATGTTGGGGAGTCTGGTTCCTGTGATGGGCTGATGTTGGGGAGTCTGGTTCCTGTGATGAGCTGATGTTGGGGAGTCTGGTTCCTGTGATGAGCTGAGCTGATGTTGGGGAGTCTGGTTCCTGTGATGAGCTGAGCTGATGTTGGGGAGTCTGGTTCCTGTGATGGACTGAGCTGATGCTGGGGACGGATGTTCCAATAAAAATTATAGCTGTGCAAGTACAGTGAGATCACACAGATAAGAAATCACCAGATTATAAATGCAAGAGATTCTGCAAATTCTGGAAATCCAAGCAACACACACAAAACTCAGTAGGTCAGGCAGCATCCTGGAGGGGATTAAACAGTCGATGTTTCAGGCCGAGACCCTTCATCAGGACTGGAAGGGAAGGGAGAAGAAGCCAGATAACATGTTTTAAGGATGTTGAGCAAAGGATTCACTTGACTCACCCAACACTTCTTCTTCAGATGTGATTTTGTCATCTCATATTCATCCAAATGTCTGCCTCACCTGGAAGGCCTGCCTGGGTTTGTGGATGGTGGTGATGGAGGAGATGTAGAACACGGAACGTAAAACACAGAACGCTACAGCACAGTACAGTCCCTTCGACCCACAATGTTGGGCCAACATTTAGCCTACTCTATGGTCAATCGAACCCTTCCCTCCTCCATAACCCTCCATTTTTCTATCATCTATGTGCCTCTTTAACAGACTCCTAAATGTCCCTAGTGTATCTGCCTCTACCAGCGCCTCTGGCAGGGCGGTCCACATACTCACCACTCTCTGTGTGAAAAACCTACCTCCGTCATCTCCCCTATACTTTCCTCAATTACATTTAAATTATGCCCCTTCATATTAGCCATTGCCACCCTGAGTTGAATTGAAGATTGGACTCCCTCACCTCTGCCTCTCTGCCCCTCAACTCAGCTGCCTCTCAGGGTTGTGTACTAAGTTTCCTCTTTCACTCTCTGTACACCCATGACTGTGTCACCACCCACAGCTCCAATCTGCTAGTTAAATTTGCTGACAACACTACACTGATTGGCCTCATCTCAAATAATAATGAGGCAGCCACAGAGAAGAGGTCATTACCCTGACATAGTGGTGTCAAGAAAACAACCTCTCCCTCAATATCGCAATGCCGTGTGTGTGTGTGTGTGTGTGTGTGTGTGTGTGTGCGCGCGCGCGTGTGTGTGTGTGCGTGCGTGTGTGTGTGTGTGTTTGTGTGTCCCCACACGTGTGTATGGGTATGTGTGTGCATGTGTGTGTGTGGATGTGTATGTGTGCGTGTGTGTGGGTGTGTGTGTGCGCATGTATTTGGGTGTGTGCATGTGTGTTCGTGTGTGTGTGTGCATGTGTGTGAGTGTATGGGTGTGTGTATAGGGGTGTGTGTGTGTGTATGCATGTATGTGGGCGTATAGGTGTGTGTGTGTGTGTGTGTGTGTTTAGTATAGAAATCTGTGTGTGAAATTCCAAGATAAGTGAAGGAACAGGTAGTTCTGAGGAAGCAGCGAGTCTGCAGAAGAACTTGGACAGATTGGGAGAGTGGGGAAGGAGGTGGCAGCAGAATTCAATTCAATTCAAGTTTAATTGTCATTCAACCAGACATGAATACCCATGAATACATCCAGGGGAGACAGCGTTGCTACAGGGCCAAGGTGCAAAGCACTGTGCTCACAGTCACACACAGCACACAGCACTTGTGAGCTAGATAGAAACCGCCACTGAATAAAAGTAGTCCAAACTCACCACCAAAATCTGCAGACAACTACATCAAAGTTTGTCTTCTGCCTGGTGAAGACTTGGGGGTGGGAGCACATACTCTGGCCTGGACACATCGCCACACTGCCCCCGCTGGAGTGCGCTAGCTCCGAAGCTTTCTCACGACAGCTGTAAACAGTTTGAGGCCTAATCCTCGCGCATGCCAGACAGCAATCAATAAAACACAACCACACAAAATATATACATATATACAGACCGGACCCTGAGTCTATCGCTGAGCGAACACTGTGGGGGAGAGCTGAGGTGGGGCAGCACCAACTGCATCCCAGATGCCTTGGGATAAGAATAAAGCCGAGGCAATTTTCTAAGTGGGGAGCAAATTTAGAAACCAGAGGTGCAGAGGGACTGGGGAGACCTCGTGCAGGATCCCCTAAAGGTTAACTTGCAGGTTGAGTAAGTGGTGAGGACAGCATTCTTTTCAAGAGGACTAGAATATATAACCAAGGATGTAATGTTGAGACCTTATCAACTAGTGATCAGACTGCATTTAGAATATTGTGAGCAATTTTGGGCCCTAGTTTCTCAGAAGAGATGTACTGGCCCTGGAGGTTTACAAGAATGACTCCAGGAATTAACATATATAGCAGTTATAACATATGAGGAGCGTTTCATGTCTCTGTGCCTGTACTCACTGGAATTTAGAAGATTGAGAAGAAATCTCATTGAAACCTACCAAATATTCAAAGGCCTAGATTGAGTGGATCTGGAGAAGATGTATCCACTCGTGGGAGTGTCTCAGACCAGAGGGCACAGCCTCAGAATAGAGGGACATCCGTATAGAACAAAGATGAAGAGGAATTTCTTTAGCTAGAAGGTGGTGAATCTTTGGAATTTATTGCCACAGATGGCTGTCGCAGTCAAGTCATTGGGCGTATTTAAGGCAGAGATTGACTGGTAAAAGTAGGACACTGTAGTATAGCAGTTAGCATAACAGTATTACAGCTCAGGGCGTCAGAGTTCAAATTTCAATTCTGGCACTGTCTGTAAGGGATTTGTGGAATGTGTAGGTTTCCTCCTGGTGCTTTGGTTTCCTCCCACAGCTCAAAGACATACCAGTTAGCAGGCTGATTGGCCATTGTAAATTGTCCTGTGATTAGTCTAGAGGTTAAATTGGGGCTTGCTGGCAGCACAGCTCAAGGGCCAGAAGGGCCTGCTCACACTTCGTCTCTAAATAAAATCAGATAAGCAAAGGGATTAATGGTTATGGGGAGCAGGCGGGAATATGGGGTTGTAAACAAATCAGCCACGACTGAATGACAGAGCAGACTTGCTTTCCCCAAGCAGTAAGTCTGATCAATACCCCCACCAACTAACTCACCACTACTCTATTAATTCCCCTCAGTCACCTCACCTTATGTACAGCCCAGCATCACTTTATGGACATGCAATCAATCTATGTATATAAGTTATCTCATACATATATATATTATTGTGTTCTTTTGTGCTGAATCAGATCCAGAGTAACAATTATTTAATTTTCCTTTACAATTGCGTACTGGAAATTACAATAAACCATCTTGAATCTTGATGGGGCAAATGGCCAAATTCTAAAGGAAGGGGTGTGTGTGTGTGTGTGTGTGTGTGTGTGTGTGTGTGTGTCTGTGAGTGGGATAACGATGGGTTTGTCAAATCTGCCTGCATCTCAGATCTCCAGTAAAGTTGGCCTAGTTACCAACACTGATCCCATCGTTGCCATGGCGTCCCTCAGCAGTGTAAACAGAAGCCCACGCAGAGAAGAAAACTGCCAGCGGGCACATCCGCGCTGTCATTAAGATCAGCCCTCCTCCTAAACCTGTTTGTTCTGTGAGGGTAGGGAGCTGATAGAATAAACAGTGGACTGGGAATGGGGCCAGATCACCCCTCAAATTTTCCAACCCCTCCAGGTAATCTCCCTTATCCTGTAACCAACTCCGTTACACAGTCTTTCCTGAGCTCAGATCCTTAAGGTGGCCCGATAGTGTAGTGGTTAGAGTAAGACTATTACAGCACCAGTGACTGCGGTTCAGTTCCCACCACTGTCTGTATGAGTCTGTCCATCCTCCCTGTGACCACGTGGGCTCCCTCTGGGTCTCCTGCTTTCTTCCCACAATCCAGAGACGTACAGGTTAAGGTCAGTAAGCTGTGGGCATGCTAAATTGGCACCGTAAGCGCGCCGATGCTTTTGGGCTGACCCCAACACATCCTCGCACTGTGCTGGACATTGGCACAAACAACACGTTTCGCTGTGTGTTTGGATGTGGCAATGTATATGTGACAAATAAAGCTGACCTTTAATCTTATCTTAATCTCTCTGCCGGTCTACTCAATACTAAGAGTGCTGACTCGGGGCGTTTGCTGAGAGTGGATTACTCGGCCCATCTCCCGTGGCGTTGATAAACCAGTGTAAGACCAGCATGGAACAGAACAGCAGGATGGGCCGAAGAGCCTGTTTCTGTGCTGTGCTGTTCTACGACTATGACCCTATAACACAGGAACAGGCCCTTCTGCCCATCATGTCTATGCAAACGACAATGGTGGGCTAACCTATCCCTCCTGCCTATACATGGTCAATTCCTCCGTTCCCGGTCTGTTCTTGAGTCTGTCTAAATAGTGATTAAACGTCAAATGTCATAACTGTTTCCACCAGCTTTTCTACGTTCCACATAGTCAGAATTAGGTTCATTATCACTGACATATGTTGTTTTGTGGGAGCAGTACAGTGCAATACATAAAGTATTACCATGAATTCATCATAAGCATTCTGTGCCATGATTGATATTCATGGTCTTCCTCCCTCTCTCCATGACCGTAATTGTTCTTGGCAAATTTTTCTACAAACGTGGCTTGCCATTGCCTCCTTCAGGGCAGTGTCTTTAGAAGACAGGTGAGCCCAGCCATTATCAATACTTTTCAGAGACTGTCTGCCTGACGTCAGTGGTCGCATAACCAGGACTTGTGATGTGCACCAGCTGCTTGTTTCAGTCCTGACGAAGGGTTCCGGCCCGAAACGTTGACTGATCGTTTCCACGGATGCTGCCCGACCTGCTGAGTTCCTCCAGCGTGTTGTCAGTGTTGCTTTGACCCCAGCATCTGCATATTTTGTGTTTACAAGCTGCTGGTACAACCATCCATCACCTGCTCCCATGGCTTCCCATGACCCTGATCGGGGGCTAAGCAGGTGCTACACCTTGTCCAAGGGTGACCTGCAGGCTAGCGGAGGGGAAGGAACACCTTACACCTCCTTTGGTAGAGACGTATCCCCACCCTGCTACCCAACCGTAGATTACAACATAAAGAAATAGTGCGAAAAGGAATAGTGAAGTATTGTTCATGGGTTCATGGGCCATTCAGCCATTTGCTGGCGGAAGGGAAGAAGCTGCTCCTGAATCACTGAGGGTGTGTCTTCAAGAAGGGGTCCTTAATGATGGATGCCACCTACCTGAGGCACCACCTCTTGAAAGTATCCTTGATAGTGGGGTGTGCTGTGCTCATAATGGAGCTGGCAGCCCCTTGTGATCCTGTGCATTGTGCCTCCATACTGGATGGTAATGGAACAAGTCAGAATGCTCTCCACCATCCTCAAACTCCTGACGAAGTCGAGCCACTGGTGTGTCTTCTTCATGATTGCATCAACGTGTTGGGCCCAGGATAAATCCTCTGAGATCTTGATACCCAGGAACCTGAAAGTGCTTACCTGCTCTGATCCCTCAATAAGGACTGGTGCGTGTTCCCTTGACTTCCCCTTCCTGAAGTCCACAATCAATTCCTTGGTCTTGCTGACATTAAATGTGAGGTTGCTGTTGTGACACCACTCAACCAGCTGATCTGTCTCACTCTGGTACGTCTCCTCGCCACCACCTGAGACCCTGCCAACAACAGCGACAACCTTTGTGAATTTATGGATAGCATTTGTGCTGTGCCTAGCCACACAGTTGTGAGTGTAGAGATAATTGAGCAATGAGTTAATCGTGCGTTCTTGAGGTGATGATCTTAACTCTATCCTTTAAACATTCCCCCCTTTACACCTACACTTAGTGGCCACTTTACTACCTCCTGTACACAATTCAGTGGCCACTAAGTGTATGTCTGTGGTCTTCTGCTGCTGTAGCCCATCCACTTCAAGGTTTGGTGTGTTGTTCATTCAGAGATGCTCTTCTGCACACCACTGTTGTTACACGTGGTTATTTGAGTTGCTGTCGCCTCCCTGTCAGCTTGAACCAGTCTGGCCATTCTCTGATCTCTCTCAATAATGAGGCATTTTTGTCCACAGAACTACCGCTCACTGGATGTTTTTTTTTGTTTTCCACACAATTCTCTGTAAACTCGACAGTCTGTTGTGCATGAAAATCCCAGAATTTTCTGAGATACTCAAACCACCCCATCTGGCACCAATAATCATTCCATAGTCAAAGTCACTAAGATCACATTTCTTCCCAATTCCTGATGTTTGGTCTGAAAAACAACTGAATCTCTTGACCACGTCAGCATACGTTTTATGTGTTGAGTTTCTGCCACATGATTGGCTGATTAGATATTTCCATCAATGAGCAAGTATACAGGTGTAGCTGATAAAGTGGCCACTGAGTGTATGTCCTCGAGTATTTGACAATCCCATGCTGGGATAAAGATCTACTCTTTCCATCCTTCTCCTAACTTTGGAAACCTCTATCATGTCTCCCCTCAGCCTCCAGTTCTCCAGAGAAAAATGACCCAAGTCTGTGGAACCTCTCTTTACATTTCATATCCTCTCACCTAGGCAGCATCTTGTACCTCCCAAGTTCACCTGTTGGACTTTTACAACACTACACTTGGTTTCAGGTTACTAATTTGTTTAATTATTTGCATTTGTGTTCTGGAGTGACTCAGAGGAAATAAACTTGACTCCCCAGGTCAATCCGGAATGTAACCAGACAAGGGTTTCTACAGATATATTGAGCAAAAAGATAACAAAGGTCAAAATTGGTCCTCTGGAAGATCAGAGTGGACACCCATGCATGGAGTCGAAAGAGGAGGGGCATTGGATTTTTGCATCTGTATTTAATCAGAGGATCTACAGAAGTGAGGTAGAGCCAGTGAAATCATTGACCGTATACAGATTACAGGGGAGGAGGTGTTTGCTGTTTTAAGGCAAATTAGGGTGGATAAATCCCCATAGCCTGACAATGTATTCCCTTGCACCCAATGTGATGCAAATGCAGAAATTATCTGGCAGAGATATTTAAAAAAATCCTTATTGACAGTGCAGTACCGGAGGATCAGAGCATAGCTAATGTTGTTCCATCATTTAGGAAAGGCTCCAAGTACTAGCCAGGAAGTTCTAGGCTGGTGAGCATGCCACCAGTAGTGTGAAGGTTATTGAAGGCATTCTAAGGGACTGGATTTATAAGTACTTGGATAGAAAAGGACTGATTACACTGAAAACACACACTGGCAGACAGAGATTGATAGGCTTGTGATTGGGATAAAGGGATACGGGGAGCAGTTGGGATGAGATCAGTCATGGTTGAATGTCAGAGCAGAATCAATAAACTGAATAGACTAATTCTAAACCGATATAAGACGATAAGACCATAAGACATAGGAGCAGTATGAGGCCATTCAGCCCACCTAGTCTGTTCCGCCATTCCGTAATGGCTGATTTATTATCCCTCTCAACCTTATCCTGCCTTCTCCCTATATCACTTCATTCCTTGACTAATCAAGCATCTATCAACCTCCCCCTTAAATATACATAAAGACTTGGCCTTCACAACTGCCTGTAGCAACAAATTCCACTGACTCACCACTCTCTGGCTAAAGAAATTCCTCCTCTAAATGGACATCCCTCTATTCTAAGGCTATGTCCTCTGGTCCTAGACTCCCCCACCACATCCTCTCCACATCCGCTCTATCAAGGCCTTTCAATATTTGATAGGTTTCAATGAGATCCCCCCTCATTCTTCTGAATTCCAGTGAGTACAGGCCCAGACCCATGAATTGGTCCTCACATGGTAACCTTTTCATTCCCAGAATCATTCTTATGAACCTCCTCTGAACCTGATGGCCTCGACAAGTTGCTCAGTGAGTGTTGCCTCACTCCACCTCCCTGAACTCCCAAAGCACCATGATGATCAATGCTAAATACACGTCAACAGATACTATCTCATTGTGTTAGAACCTCCAGTCACCTGTGAGAACTTTCCAGCCCCCTTCTCTGGGGAGTTGCTGATTGTCTGCAGGGAGTTATTGAGTGGATGAGATAATGCACAATCCTCTCCAGGCTCCTGCTGCCGACTTCAAACATGACTGAATTAAAAGCAGGGTCAGCGGTTTCTGAACCCAGTGGAGTGGGACCTGAGGCTCCTGCACCCCCTGCCCAAAGGCAGCAGTGAGAAGAGAGCATGGTATGGGTCCCTGATGACTGAAGCTGCTTTCTTGTGGCAGGACTCCACTTCGTGGTGGGAAGGACGTCTTCAAAGGGCGACCAACTTCAAAAAGAGCTGAAAGAAAGACACGGTCAAGAATGTGAAGTACAGAGAATTCACCCAAACTACCACCATTTTTAGAGTTTTGAGAGGTTGGTATTAACTCCTGCCCAAGAAGTGGCGTGGATCTCCAAGCACAGCTCCAATGCCATATTCAAGATTGCTGACGACACCACTGTCATGGGCCAAATCAAAGGTGGTGATGAATCAGCATATAAGAGGGAGATTGAAAACCTGGCTGAGTGGTGCCACAACAACAACCAAGACCAAGGAGCTGATTATTGACTTTAGGAGGAGAAAACCAGAGGTCCCCGAGCCAGGGGGATCAGAGGTGGCGAGAGTCAGCAACATTAAATTCCTCAGTCTTATAATTTCAGAGGGTCTGTCCTGGGCCCAGCACGCAAGTGCCATTACGAAGAAAGCACGGGAGCATCCCTAGGTTCTTAGAAGTTTGCCAAGTTGCCATGTCATTTAAAACCTTGGCAAACTTCTATAGGTGTGGCGACTGTTTGCATCTTGGCCTGGTACGGAAACATAAATACCTTTGAATGAAAAAACCTACAAAAAGTGGTGGATGTGTCCCAGCCCATCACGGGTAAAGCCCTCCCCACCAGTGAGTACATCTACACGGAGCGTTGTCACAGGAAAGCAGCGTCCATCGTCAGAGACCCCCACCGCCCAGGTCATGCTCTCTTCTTGTTGCTGCCATCCGAAAGTCTCAGGACTCACACCACCAGTTTCAGGAACAGTTATTATCCTCAATCATCAGGCTCTTGAACCACTTTATGAATGATTGTGATGCCGTCAGGCTCGAGTTATTTCTGAGATATTCTTGATGTAGGGCAAAGTTGCACATTTCAATGCACATTGAGTAAGCTCTGCGTGACTCTTCTCCTTAGGAAGCATCTCCTGATGAAATTCTTTGTGTAACCATTGTTCTGAAGTACTTCGAATAAGTGCTTCTCTTCACTGGAGTTGCAGCGTGTTTGTGCTCTCCTAAGTAAGTTGTGAATGCAGCTTTCCTTGCGGCTGGCTAGGCGGTTGCTGTGACATACAGTATACTATATACTTCAATAATATGCTTTGAACTTTGAACTCTTCACCCCCCCTCACCGCCTACAGATCATCCGCACTCTGAAATACACACGTCCAATGTAGTGACATGTTATCATGGCAACAACCTTTCACTCAATGTCAACAGAACAAAAGGGCTGGTGATTGAGTTCAGGAAGAGGGAGGGGTGACCCACACACTCCTGTCTACATCGCTGGTGTTGAGGTTGAGAAGATTGAGATATAACCAATAGTCTGTCCTGGTCTAATCACATAGACACCACAGCCAAGAATGCTCACCAACATCTCTACCTCCTCAGCAGGCTAAGGAAGATTGGCATGTCTGTGTGGACCTGACCCAATTTTTATCGATGTACCGTTAAAAGGAATCCTCCCCAGAGGCATCACAGTTTGGTGCAGCAACGGCTCTGCCCATGGTTGCAAGGAACTGCAGAAGTACAGCACCTCACAAAAACCAGCCTCCCCTCCATGGACTCTGTCTGCACTTTTCACTGCCTCAGTAAAGCAGCCAGCATAGTCAAAGACCCCACCTGTCCCAGACATTCTCTCTTCTCCCCTCTCCCATCGGGCAGAAGATACAAAAGCCTGAAAGTCAATGTTCATGCCATCAGGTTGGAGGCTACCCAGACGGAATATAAGGTGTTGTTCCTCCAACCTGAGTAACATTGACTTCTCTAACTTCCGCTACTGCCCCACCTCCACCTTGTACCCCATCCGTTATTTATTTATATACACACATTCTTTCTCTCTCTCTCTCTCTCTCTCTCTCTCTCTCTCTCTCTCTCTCTCCTTTTTCTCCCTCTGTCCCTCTCACTATACCCCTTGCCCATCCTCTGGGTTTTTCCCCCCCTTCCCCCTTTTCCTTCTCCCTGGGCCTCCTGTCCCATGATCCTCTCATATCCCTTTTGCCAATCACCTGTCCAGCTCTTGGCTCCATCCCTCCCCCTCCTGTCTTCTCCTATCGTTTTGGATCTCCCCCTCCCCCTCCCACTTTCAAATCTCTTACTAGCTCTTCTTTCAGTTAGTCCTGACGAAGGGTCTCGGCCCAAAACGTCGACTGTACCTCTTCCTAGAGATGCTGCCTGGCCTGCTGCGTTCACCAGCAAATTTGATGTGTGTTGCTTGAATTTCCAGCATCTGCAGAATTCCTTGTGTTTACTAGGATGCTGCTTTGTTTAGAGACCATGTGCTATCGTGAGAGGCTGGATAAACTTGAGCTGTTTTCTCTAGACTGCCAGAGGCTGAGGGGAGATCTGATAGAGATTTATAAGATTATGAGAGGCAGAGATAGAGTAGACAGACTATATCTTTACCTCAGGGTTCAAATGTCTAATACCAGAGGGCACATTGAAGGTGAGAGGGGGTAGCTTCAAGGGGGATGTGAGGGGTAAGTTTTTTACTCAGGGGGTGATAAATGCCTGGAATGCTCTGTATGGTGGTAGAGGCAAATACATTAGAGGCTTTTAAGAGACATTTGGATAGGTACATGGATGTGAGGAAGATGGAGGGATATGGACATGGTGTAGGTAGGAGGGATTAGTGTTTGGTATTTTTGATTTACTTTTTAGTTGGTTCACCACACAACAGTGGGCCAAAGTATTCCTGCGCTGTGCTGTTCTCTGTTCTGAATGCATTTGTAACAAGGTGGGTGTATTAATGGCATAGACAGAGCTATATCTGAGTGCAACCTAACAATAATTACAGAAAATGTTATTGCAAAAAGTTGGAAGTAAATACTGTACCCTAGTATAAAGAAACTCATCATCGCTACATGCCGTGTGTCATGACATGGGTGCTCACGGTCTTTCCATGACCATGATTGTTCTTGGCAAATTCTGGACAGTGTCTTTACAAGCCATTACCAACACTCTTCAGAGACTGTCTGCCTGGCGTCAGTGGTCACATAACCAGGACTTGTGAACTTGTGATCTGCACCGGCTGCTCAGACGACCATCCCCCACCTGCTCCCGTGGCTTCACGTGACCCTGATCTGGGGGGGGGGGTGCTAAGCAGGTGTTACACTTTACCCAGGAGCAACCTGCAGGCTAGCGGAAGGAAGGGGCACCTTACACCTCCTTTGGGAGACACATCTCCATTCCGTCACTCAGATAAAGACATTAAAGATTCGTTTTATTTGTCACATGTACTTCAAGATGGTCCCTTAGGATTGTCATAGCCTAATTGTGAGAGTTTGGGTCAATGTCCCACTACCTATTAAATGCTCCCAATGGCGTACCACTCAGATAGCCATAGTTACACTCT
This sequence comes from Mobula birostris, assembly GCF_030028105.1. Lineage (NCBI taxonomy): Eukaryota > Metazoa > Chordata > Chondrichthyes > Myliobatiformes > Myliobatidae > Mobula > Mobula birostris. Next base: position 175,400,971 of record NC_092376.1, read on the forward strand.
GACTTCGGTTCTTGCAGAATGGGACCCGCTCTCAGGGCCTCACGACCAGCCACTTTTTAATACCCCAAGGACACGGTCTGGAAGACTGGCACGCCTTCAAGGCGCCGGATTTTCGTGGCTCTGGAGACAGACTGATTCAAAGCCGGTGCCCCTGACTGAGACATTTCGGGAGAAGATGGAACATTGGGGGCAGCGGGTTAGCTGCTTAGGGCTATGTGTCTAGAGAGCTGAGCCTTTCCAGGACCGATTCTCTGGGAGCAGGACTCGGAAAAAGCGACGCAACAGACTTTTAACATCATAAATCAGCGAGTTGTTTGTTATGCCTCCCCTCTCGCCGTGAAACATCTTTTTTTCCCTCATTAAGGAAGGAGAGAGCCTGTGGTATGTTGAATTACTGGGTGTACAAGAAGTTTTTGGGGTACTGCAAGTCTGTATCTTTATTGGTGCTCCGCTGCACGCCCGAGTGCTCGGTGGAGGGCGCTGATGTGTTTTTGTTGGTGGGGGTGGGAGGATCGTTATTTTGCTGCTGCTTGTGCGTGGGAGGGGGCTTTGGGGTTCTAACATTTAACTGTCATTCATTCTTTGGGGCACTCCTCTGTTTTTGTGGATGTTTATGAAGAAAAAGAATTCCAGGATGTGTATTGTATACACTTCTCTGACATTAAATGTACCTATTGAACCTGTTGATAACCAAGTCCAGATCCGGGCCTTCACATGTGGTTTACCTACTAAGCCTGGCTGAACCAGATCTACTGACAGGAGAAGGGGTAAAGGTGTGTTACTGGCACCTTAAGACCAGGCTCTTCAGCAGACAGATCTCATCAGCCGTGGCTGGCAGCTTATCAAGGAGAAGGAAAACTCTGATCTCAAACCTCTGCTGCCTTGTGTCTATACCGGCTCATGAGGAAGGCTTCGGGAGTAAACCCTGAGGAAAAACCTGGAGCAGGAGTCCCCCCTAAGGCAGTCCTATGTTGAATTCAATGCTGACCAGCAAATCCTGTGGTGCCACTGGTATCAAACTGTACCAGTCTCTGCTGTCCCTTTGGATTCATCAGCTATGTGGATTGTGGGAGCCTGCTACATCGACAACAGCTTGCTTGCCATATTGTACGGTCCTGACTTGTATCTGACAGCTACAACACAACATCCATGGTTGTCCCAACCAACGGGGCGGGGAGGGGGGGGCCTCACATCGAGACATACAGTGAAATGTGTCATTTGTATCAATGGCCATCTCGGTCCAAGGACGTGCTGGGGGCAGCCTGCAAGTGTCACAATGCTTCTGGTTCATCGAGAAGAAGGTACAGGAGCCTTAGGACTCAGCACCAGGTTCTGGAACAATTATTGCCTCAACCATCAGGCTCCTGAACCATATGGTATAATGTAATTTCACTCACCCCATCACTGCACTGTTCCCACAACCTATGGACTCACCTTCAACGACTCTTCATCTCAAGTTCTCAGCATCATCTGTTTGTTTGTTTAATTATTTATTTATTTATTTATTTATTTATGATTATTATTGTTAAATTTTAAAATTATTTTTCTCCGCTCAAGCTGGAAAAACCTGAGGTATGGCCATAACCAAGCATGCTCATTTGTTAATTGCTAGGAACTTCCAGACTATCCTAGCGTTCTTTAGTACCGTGGCTTTCTGAAGATTTACATAGATGTTACTGTGAAAGCCTAATTGTTTAATGCTGTTGTGTAGTGACTTTGGGATGGCACCAGTTGTAGATATCACTATTGGGACAATCTATACCCTCTTCATATTACTATTATTATTACTATTATTATTATTCTTTTTTTTGTATTTGTACAATTTGTCTTCTTCTGCACACTGGTTGTTTGTCAATGTTTATTTGTGTGTGGTTTTTCCTTGATTCTATTGTATTTCTTTATTCAACTGTGAATGTCCGCAAGAAATTGAATCCCAGGGTAGTATATGGTGACATATACATGTATTAATAATAAATTTACTTTGAACTTTGAACTTTAAAATTTCCAGAATATGCAATGCCATTTTGCAACGCAAACACGAGGAAACCTGCCGATGCTGGAATTTCAAGCAGCACACATAAAAGTTGCTGGTGAACGCAGCAGGCCAGGCAGCATCTCTAGGAAGAGGTACAGTCGACGTTTCGGGCTGAGATCCTTCATCTGACGAAGGGTCAGTCCTAGAGATGCTGCCTGGCCTGCTGCATTCACCAACAACTTTTATGTGTGAATGCCATTTTGTCTGAGTTCTACCACCCTAGCCACTTTCAGGGAGGTATGAACTCGGACCCCAAGATCACTCTGTCTTTGAGTTCTCCATTGCAGCCTCTGTACGTATTGGGAGGTTGAGTTACCTTCGTTCATGTGCTCGCTCTGAGCGGTTTCCTTGCAAAGCTTCATTCTTACTCACCAGCATTCTCTGCACGTAACCCCTGAAACCGCTCAAGCAGGTGACTTCAAGGTAAATGTCCTGACTGTCCTTCATGTAGATCAAACACTGGAGTGGGAGCGATTCGCATAACTAAATCAAGAGCAGTGCTGTAATAATCCTGCACATCCCCAAGTCTTCGTGCGGCAAAACGAATACTCATAAATATTTATGCTATATTTATGCTCTATTCTTGGTTGGTGCAGCTGTAACGAAACCCAATTTCCCTCGGGATCAATAAAGTATATCTGTCTATCTATCTATAATACATAGGAGCAGAATTGCGCCATTTGGCCCATCAAGTCTGCTCCGTCATTCCATCATTGCTGATTTACTATCCCTCTAAACCCTGTTCAATAGAATTGATTATCCTCCTCATCTCCATTCTATCTGCCTCTACCACATGAACACCTCAATATTTCGCTCTCTTCTTGCATACTCACATTTTTGTACATACACTTTGTGGCGACTTGTACACCTGATCGTTAATGTAAATATCTAATCAGCCAATCCTGTGGCAGCAACTCAATGCATAAAAGCATGCAGACATGGTCAAGAGGTTCAGTTGTTGTTCAGACCAAACAACAGAATGGGAAAGATATGTGATCTAAGTGACTTTGAGTGTGGAGTAATTGTTGGTGCCAGATGGGGTGGTTTGAGTATCTCAGAAACTGCTGATCTCCTGGGAATTTCACACACAACAGTCTCTAGAGTTTACAGAAAATGGATTTTAAAAAAATCCAGCGAGTGTCAGTTCTGTGGGCGAAAATGCCTTGTTAATGAGAGAGGTCAGAGGAGAATGGCCAGACTGGTTCAAACTGACAGGAAGGTGACAGCAACTCAAATAACCACGCATTGTAACAATGGTGTGTAGACAAGCATCCCTTCAAACCTCGAAGTGTCTGAAGTGTATAAAGTCACCAATGTATACATAAATTTACTTTGACTTTGAAGATCTAACATGGAACAACATCCTAAGGAAACTCGTTGGAGCACCTTGACCCAGGGCTGAGTCAGGAGACTGAAAGAACCTGGAACAAAGGCGAGAAATTCTGCAGGACAAGCAGCGGCTCTGGAGACAGAAACAGCGTTAATGTTTCACGAGGAAAAATAGAAAGGTGTATTAACAGAGCTCAGGTCACACGGGGTCTTAGAATCATAGATGTCATGCAGGACAGAATCAAGGACTGGTCTGTGCTGACTGAGGGACACTTCCAAGCCAGACCTACTTGCCCGCGTTTGGCCCAGGACTTTTCCTGTCCATGTACCTGTCCAAGTGACTTTTAAAAGTTGATACGTTACCTGCCTCAACCACATTTTAAAAACACACCACCCTCTATGTAAGCTCACAATGCTGGAAATCCAAACTCAATGTGCTGGAGGAACTCAGTCAGTCAGGCAGTATCTATGGAGAGGAATACATGGTCAAATATTTCAGGCCGAGGTTGAAGTATCAGACTGAGGCCCTTCACCAATCCTGATGAAGAGTCTCAGCCTGAAACATCAACCACTTATTCATTTCCACAGATGATGTCTGACCTGCTGAGCTCCTCCAGCGTTTTGTGAGTGTTATTCTCTGTAAAAAATTTCCCCCTCAGATTTTCACCTCTCACTACCACTTGATTCCCCAACCCTGGGGAAAGACCATGCAGAATCACCCTATCTGTTCCAGTTTAAGCTTATTGTTGTCTGACTGTACATATATACACATGTGGACACGTGGCCAAGTGGTTAAGGCATTCGACTAGCGATCTGAAGGTCGTGAGTTCGAGCCCCAGCCGAGGCAGCGTGTTGTGTCCTTGAGCAAGGCACTTAACCACACAGTGCTCTGCGACGACACCGGTGCCAAGCTGTATCGGCTCTTGCCCTTCCCTTGGACAACATCAATGTCGTGGAGAGGGGAGACTTGCAGCATGGGCAACTGCTGGTCTTCCATACAACCTTGCCCAGGACTGCACCCTGGAGAGTGAAGACTTTCCAGGCGCAGATCCACGGTCTCACAAGACTAACGGATGCCTTTATATACAACCAAATAAAGCAACATTTCGCCGAACCATGGTGCACATATATCACACACAGTACATAAAACAAAATATTACCACAAATAAGTTAATAAAATATCATTCAAAATGCATGCAGTACACAACACAGGTAAACAGTGAAATTAATGACGGGATCTTAGTGGTAGCAGAGTATTCATTAGTCTCACAGCCTGAGACCCACCTATTTAACCCTAGCCTTGGGGACAATTTACAATGACCAATTAACCTACCAACTGGTCTGTGGGAGGAAACAGGAGCACCTGGAGGAAACCCATGCACTCACGGGGAGAATATACAAACCCCTCACAGAGGATGCCGGAATCGAACACTGAACTCCAAGCTGTACTAGCGTCACCCTAATTGCTGCACCACCATTGTCTCCTAACTCAGCAGCAGCAACAGCGAGAAAGCTCAGCATTTTTACCAGAGCTGTATTAGTCCTGCTGGCAACACTTGGCTGACAGTCAAACTGCATTTTCAAAGATGCACACTATTACATTGTTTCCCCAAGGTCTAACCTTCAATCATGTGAGCCCTGCAGATAATGAGGTGGTGTGTGTGTGTGCCTGCGCCTGCTGGACCGCAATAGCATTCTGAGTCGCGCCAATTACTGGAGATCACTTTCACACCACGCGAGAGCCCTGTACAAAGAGAACGAGACTGAATGACTTTGGTCATTCGGGAAAGAAAGTCTCAGCCTTACACAGCACACAGACAGGCCCTTCAGCCAAACTCATCCAATTTGCCTTCCTAGTCCCATTGCCCGTGTTTGGCCCATACCTCTCTAAACCTTTTTGATTTAAAAAAAAATTATTTACAGATACAGCAGAGTAACAGGCCCCTCCAGTCCAGCGAGCCTGCACTGGCCAGTTACACCCGTGTGACCAATTCACCTACAAGCCCCCCGCACGTCTTGGGAAGGTGGGGAGAAACCAGGGCACTGGGAGGAAACCTTGACAGGTCCTTGATTAATCCGGGTATCAAAGGTTACAGGAGAATGGGATTGAAAGGGATAATAAATCAGCCAAGATGGAATGGCGGAGCAGACTCGATGGGCTGGTGGGGTTCAGGCAGCACAGTAGCGTAGTTGTTCGCACGACTCTGTTATAGCTCGGGGCAACAGAGTTCAGAGTTCACCCCCGCCATGCCATGCCGTCCTCTGTAAGAAGCTTTTGCACGTTCTCCCTGTGCAATGCGTGGGGTTTCCCCGGCTGCTCGGGTTTCCACACACAGTCCAAAGATGCACCGGGTAGGTTAACTGGCGATCGTAAGTTGTCCCAGGGTTAGCTTAGGTTTGATCGGGGTTGTCAGGGTTGGTCGGTTGCTGCGGCTCGAGGGGCCGGAAGGGCCCTGTATTGCTAAATTTAATAAATTAATTAATAAATAAATTCTGCTCCTATGTCTCATGACCTTATGCTCAAACCCACTCCATCGTGACAGAAAGGGCAACCTCATTCCAGACAGTGGTGAAATTGAGCCTGGCACTATAACCACCATCTATTTATTGTATCCACGCATCTGTCCAAATGTCTGTCTGTTATTTATTCACTTCTGCAGTGCTGACATCACGGCCAAAGGCAGAAGTGAGTCACTGCCAGTCTTCCAGTGAAGGAGCTCTCTGCAGACTTGCCGGAGGAAAGCGCTATGATTTAGGCCCAGTGGAAAGACCATGAGGGGGGCGGAGTGGAGATCCGTCTCTACCAAAGGAGGTGTAAGGTGCTCCTTCCCTCCGCTAGCTTGCAGGTCACCCTTGGGCAAGGTGTAGCACCTGCTTAGCACCCCCACTGCCCAATCAGGGTCAGTGCCACGAGAAGCCATGGGAGCAGGTGGTGGGTGGTTGTACGAGCAGCCGGTGCAGACCAGAAGTCCTGGTTATGTGGCCACTGATACCAGGGCAGACAATCTTTGAAGAGTATTGATAATGGCGGGGGTCACCCATCTTGTAAAGACACTGCCCAGAAGGCAATGGCAAACCACTTCTGCAGAAAAATTTGCCAAGAATAATCATGGTTAAAAGTCCATGATCACCTATGTCATATGAGACAGTAGGTACATAATGGTGATGATAAGAGCATAAGACATAGGAGCAGAATTTGGCCATTCAGTCCATTACATCTGCTCTGCCATTCCACCTACCACAATTTCCCTCTCAACCCCGTTATCCTACCTTCTCCCCATAACCTTGGAAGCCCTTACTAAGGAAGAACGTATCAACCACTGCTTAAATGTACCCTATGACTTGGCCTTCACAGCTGTCTGTGTCAATGACTTCCACAGATTCTGCACCCTCCTCATCTCTGTTGTAAATGCACGTCCCTCTATTCTGAGTTTGTGCACTCTAGTCCTTGACTCAACTACTATAGGATACATCCTCTCCACATAAACTCTGTCTAGGCCTTTCAATATTCAATAGGTTTCAATGAGATCTCTCCTCATTCTTCTAATCTTCAGTGAGTAAAGACCCAGAGACATCAAGTGCTCCTCAAACATTAACCCTTTCATTCCAGGGATCATTTTGTGAACCTCCTCCAGAGGACCTTCCTATCCCTCCAATACAAAATGTAACCTTGGACATTCAACTCCCAACTACAGCCATCCTGCAGTCACACGTCAGTGATAGACACAACATCATACCTGACAATCTGTAAAAGTGCAACAAGATCATCCACATTATTTCTTATACTCCATACATTGAGATATAATGCCTGTGAGATGGCTTTTTAGAGCAGTTTGCCATTGAGCCTACTAGGGGATCAGCCATACTGGATTTGGTGTTATGCAATGAACTGGAGGCAATTAGGAAGCTTAAGGTAAAGGAACGCTTAAGAGTCAGTGATCACAGTATGGTTGAGTTCGACTTAAAATTTGATAGGGCGAAAGTAAAGTCTGATGTAGCAGTATTTCAGTGGAGTAGAGGAATGAGTTGGCCAAAGTAAATTTGAAGGAGATGCTGGCAGGGGTGAAAGCAGAGCAGCAATGGTGCGAATTTCTAGGGAAAATGAGGAAGGTGCAGGATAGATGTATTCCTAAAACAAAGAAATACTCAAATGGCAAAATAGTGCAACCGTGGCTGACAAAGGAAGTCAAAGCTAATATAAAAGCAAAAGAGAGGATATACAACAAAGCAAAAATTAGTGGGAAGATAGAGGATTGGGAGACTTTTACAAACCTTTGGAGAGCAACTAAAAGAATCATTAGGAGGGAAAACATGAAATATGAAAGCAAGCTAACAAATAATATTAAACTGGATAGTAAAAGCTTTTTCAAGCATGTAAAAAAAAATAAAAGAGAGATGAGAGTGGATATAGGACCGCTAGAAAATGAGGCTGGAGAAATAAAAGGGGACAAGGAGTTGGCAAATGAACTAAATGAATATTTTGCATCAGTATTTACTGTGGAAGACACTAGCAGTCTGCCAGATGTTGAAGGATGTGAAGGAAGAGAAGTGAGCACAGTTGCTATTACAAGGGAGAAAGTGCTCAAAAATCTGAAAGACTTAAAGGTACAGAAGTTACGCAGACCAGATGAATTGCACCCTAGGGTTCTGAAAGAGCTAGCTGAAGGGATTGTGGAGGCATTAGTAATGATCTTTCACAAATCATGGTGCCAGAGCACTGGAAAATTGCAAATGTTATTGCACTCTTTAAGAAAGGAGAAAGGCAGCAGAATGGAAATTATAGACCAGTTAGCCTGACCTCAGTGGTTAGGAAGATGTTGGAATCAATTGTTAAAGATGAGGTTATGGAGTACTTGGTGACACAAGACAAGATAGGACAAAGTCAACATGATTTCTTAAAGGAAAATCTTGCCTGATGAACCTGTTGGAATTCTCTGAGGAGATTACAAGTAGGATAGATAAAGGGGATGCAATGATGTTGTATATTTGGACTTTCAGAAGACCTTAGACAAGGTGCCACACATGAGACTGCTTACCAAGTTAAGAGCCCATGGCATGGTTAGTTACTGGCATGGTTAGAGCACTGGCTGATTGGTAGGAGGCAGCGAATGGGAATAAAAGGATCCTTTTCTGGTTGGCTGCCAGTGACTAGTGGTGTTCCGCAGGGGTCGGTGTTGGGACCACTTCTTTTTATGCTGTATATCAATGATTTAGATGATGGATTAGATGGCTTTGGTGCCAAGTTTGCAGATGATACAAATATTGGTGGAGGGGCAGGTAGTGTTGAGGAAACAAGTAGGATGCAGAAGGACTTAGGCAGATTAGGAGAATGGACAAGGGAGTGGCAAATGAAATACAATGTTAGAAAATATATGGTCATGCACTTTGGTAGTAGAAATAAATGTGCAGACTATTTTCTAAATGGGGAGAAAATCCAAAACTCTGAGATGCAGAGGAACTTGGGAGCCCTTGTGCAGAACACCCGGAAGGTTAACTTGCGGGTAGAGTTGACGGTGAGGAAGGAAAATGCAGTGTCAGCATCGTTTCAAGAGGTCTGGAATACTAGAGCAGGGATGAGATGCTGAGGCTTTATAAGGCACTGGTGAGGCCTCACCTTGAGTATTGTGAACAGTTTTGGGGTCCTCTTCTAAGAAGAGATGGGCTGGCATTGGAGAGAGTTCAGAGGATGTTCACAAGGATAATTCCAGGAATGAAAGGGTTATCATACGAAGAACATTTGTTAGCTTTTGGTATTTACTCACTGAAATTTAGAAGGATGAGGGGGGGGAACCTCATTGATTTTGATTGTTGCGACGCCTAGACCGAGTAGATGTAGAAAGGATGTTTCCCATGGTGGGGGAGTCTAGGACAAGAAGGCACAGCCTTAGGATAGAGGGGTATCCATTTAAAACAGAGGTGCGGAGAAATTTCTTTAGCCAGAGGGTGGTGAATTTGTGGAGTTTGTTGCCACATGCAGCTGTGGAGGCCAGGTCACTGGGTGTATTTAAGACAGAGATTGATAGGTTCTTGATTGGACACGGCATCAAAGGTTATGGGGAGAATGGGGAGTGGGGGTGAGGAGGGGACAAAAGGATCAGCCATAATTGAATGACAGAGCGGACTCGATGGGCCAAATGGCCTAATTCTGCTCCTATATCTTATGGTCTTATAGATAGGCTTTTATTTCTTAGGTAAGGAACGCAAGGCTGCCCACAGTACTCCAAATGCAGTCTGATTGATGCCTTATAAAGCCTCAGAACAAGCAATGGTGCTTCATTAAAGCTGTCCTGAGGAATTTAAGGGAAGAGGTGCCTCGGTATGCTGAGTAACTCCTTGCTGGAAGCAGGGAGGAACTGCCACAGGTTATAATAACAGGCCACCAATAATGTAGATCAAATAATTGCATACAGCAGAAAATTATATTGCTTTCATGAATCGAGCTTATTAGAGATTGTGAGTTCTTGCTTGTGATTAATAAAATGCGGCTTTAACACAGTTGATAATAGGCTAAAAATGTTCAGGGTGGGAAGTGGATTCGTTACCATGGAGACAATTTCAAATCTGAAGCCCTGCAGAAGAAGAAGATTGCATTCCTGTAGCGCCTTTGACAAGGTGCCACACATAAGGCTGCTTAACAATCTACAAGCCCATGGTATTACAGGAAAGCTTCTAACATGGATAAAGCAATGACTGATCGGCAGGAGGCAAAGAATAAAGGCAAGGAATAAAGGGAGACTCTCTGGTTGGCTGCTGGTGACTAATGGTATACCACAGGGGTCTGTGTTGGGACCGATTCTTTTTACATTATATGTCAATGGCTTGAATGACAGAACTGATGGCTTTGTGGACAAGTTTGTGGATGATACAAAGATAGGTAGAGGGGCAAGTAGTTTTGAGGAAGTGGAGAGGCTACAGAAGGATTTAGACAGATTAAGAGAATGGGCAAAGAAATGGCAGATGGTACAGTATCAGGAAGTGTATGGTCAAGCACTTTGGAAGAAGAAATAAAAGGGTAGACTATTTTCTAAGTGGAGAGAAAATTCAAATATCTGAGGTACAAAGGGGCTTGGGGATCCTCATGCAGGATTCCCTCAAGGTTAATTTGAAGGTTCAATTGGTGGTGTGGAAGGTAACTGTGATGTTAGCATTCATCTTAAGAGAACTAGAATGTAAATGCAAGGATGTAATGTTGAGGCTTTATAAACCAATGGTGAGGACTCACTTGGAGTATTCTGATCAGTTTTGGATCCCTGAATTAAGAAGCTGTTCTGACATTGGAAAGAGTTCAAAGGAGATTCATGAAAATTAAATTAGATTAGATTCAACTTTATTGTCATTGTGCCGAGTACAGATACAAAGCCAACGAAATGTATTTAGCATCTGACCAGAAATGCAAAGAATAGTGTTATTTACAAAATAACTGCAAATAAAAAAAAGTGTTACAGCATACAAATATAAAAGTACTGAGACAGTACAATATGGGTGCAATACTGCTTAGTGCTGTGATGTGAGGTTCAGCAGGGTCACAGCCTCAGGGAAGAAGCTCTTCCTGTGCCTGCTGGTGTGGGAGTGGAGGCTCCTGTAGCGCCTACCGGATGGGAGGAGAGCAAAAAGTCCATGGTTAGGGTGAGATGCAACCCTGATAATGCTTTTCACCCTGCCGAGGCAGCGTTTATGATAGATGTTCTCCATGGTGGGCAATTGGGTGCCGATAATCAGCTGGGCAGTTTTCACCACGCGCTGGAGTGCTTTGCGGTCCGATACGGCACAATTGCCATACCACACTGAGATGCAGTTGGCGAGTATGCTCTCAATGGTACAGCGGTAAAAGTCCACCAGTATCCTGGGACAGAGGTGAGTTTTCTTCATGCTCTGCAGAAAATAAAGGCGCTGTTGCGCCTTTTTGATCAGGATGGAGGAGTTCAGGGACCAGGTGAGATCCTCGGAAATGTGGACACCGAGGAACTTGAAGCTTGATACACTCTCCACTACAGTTCCGTTGATGTAGATGGGGACATGAGTGTGACTCCTGGCATGTCTGAAGTCCACAATGATCTCCTTGGTCTTCTGGGTGTTATGGGCTAAAATGATTCTGGTATTCAAAGGCTTGCCATATGAAAAGCCTTTGATGGCTCTGTTGCCATGACTTCCAGCTGTTTAGAAGTTCGAAAGAATGAGGGGAGACACCCACCACTCTCTGTGTAAAAACACACACACTCACCACTCTCTGTGTAAGAACACACACTCACCACTCTCTGTGTAAAAAAACACACACTCACCACTCTCTGTGTAAAAAAACACACCCACCACTCTCCGTGTAAAAACACACAGACTCACCACTCTCTATGTAAAAACACACACTCACTACTCTCTGTGATGAAACACACACTCACTACTCTCTGTGATGAAACACACATTCATCACTCCCTGTGTAAAAACCGCCCCAGACATCATCCCCTGCATTTTCACTCAATCACTTAAAATTATGCCCCCTCATATTAGCTATCAGAAAGAAAACCTCTTGCCTTCTGCTCGAACTATGCCTCTTATCACCTTGTACACCTCTATGAAGTCACTTCTCATCCTCCTTTGCTCCAAAGAGAAAAGCTCTAGTTTGCTCAACTTATCATATAACCGTATAACAATTACAGCACGGAAACAAGCCATTTCGGCCCTTCTAGTCCGTGCCGAACGCTTACTCTCACCTAGTCCCATCTACCTGCACTCAGCCCATAACCCTCCATTTCTTTCCTGTCCATATACCTATCCTATTTTTTTTTTAATGACAAAATCGAACCTGCCTCTACCACTTTCTACTGGAAGCTCGTTCCACACAGCTACCACTCTCTGAGTAAAGAAGTTTCCCCTCGTGTTACCCCTAAACTTTTGCCCCTTAACTCTCAACTCATGTCCTCGTGTTTGAATCTCCCCTACTCTCAATGGAAAAAGCCTATCCATGTCAACTCTATCTACCCCCCTCATAATTTTAAATACCTCTATCAAGTCCCCCCTCAACCTTCTATGCTCCAAAGAATAATGACCCAACTTGTTCAACCTTTCTTTGTAACTTAGGAGATGAAACCCAGGCAACATTCTAGTAAATCTCCTCTGTACTCTCTCTATTTTGTTGACATCTTTCCTATAATTTGGTGACCAGAACTGTACACAATACTCCAAATTTGGCCTTACCAATGCCTTGTACAATTTCAACATTACATCCCAACTCCTGTACTCAATGCTCTGATTTATAAAGGCCAGCATACCAAAAGCTTTCTTCACCACACTATCCACATGAGATTCCACCTTCAGGGAGCTATGCACCATTATTCCTAGATCCCTCTGTTCTACTGCATTCCTCAATGCCCTACCATTTACCATGTATGTCCTATTCTGATTAGTCCTACCAAAATGTAGCACCTCACACTTATCAGCATTAAACTCCATCTGCCATCTTTCAGCCCACTCTTCTAACTGGCCTAAATCTCTCTGAAAATCTCTTTATCCTCACAAGACATGCTGTCTAATCCAGGTAGCATCCTGGTAAATCTCCTCTGCACTCTCTCTAGAGCTTCCACATCCTTCCTATAATGACGCGAGCAGAACAGAACAAAATTCTCCAAGGTTGGCGAAGCGACTTCTATAGTCATATCACCAACCAGAGGACAAAGATTTAGGCTAATTGGAACAAGAAGCAATGCAATTAGGATGGCAATTGTTTTGCTGATAATTAATGAGCTGGCCTTGGGTTTAGAGCACATCCTTTTAAATGTTTCTTGACAAAACAAACTAGGAATTCTACCAAACAATAACCAACAGATGCCAGGAGGAAAATTTACAAGGATGTTGCCAGGAGTTGAAGACCTGAGTTATAGGGAAAAGTTGAACAGGTTAGAACTTATTCCCTGGAACATGGGAGAATGAAGGGAGATTTGATAGAGGTATACACAATAATGATGGTTATAGATGTCGTAGTTCCAAGCAGACTTCTCCCACTGAAGTTCAGTGAGACTAGAAGTACAGGTCATGAGTTCAGGGTGAAAGGTGAAATATTTAAGGGGAACCTTAGAGGAAACATCTTCACTCAGAGGGTGGTGGGAACGCGGAACGAGCTGCCAGCGGAAGTGGTGGATGCAGGGTTGATTGCAACATTGAAGAGAAATTTGGATAGGAACATGGATGGGAGTGGGAGTGGTATAGACTCTATAGTATAGTACCTATACTATAGAGGGTTCTATTCCAGGTGTGGGTCAATGGAACTAGGCAGAGCAATGCTTTGCACTGACTAGATGGGCCAAAGGGCCTCTTTCTGTGCTGTAGTATTCTATGACTCTATGAAAAGTCATTTCACCATAAAACAGAGTGCTTTCTTCAAAGTGTGATACACAAACAAGGAGGAAGGTGGGCTCAGTCAGAATGTCTCGTGTCCTCAGATTTGTAGAAGCCATGAACTGCTGCTGAGATCTGTAAAGGCAGAAAGAATTCACAAGGATGTTGCCGGGACCAGAGCATGGATGAAGTAAGAAGCTGGGAGGTGATAGGAGGAAGTGGTAAAGGACTGAAGAAGGAGGAAGCTGATAGGAGAGGAGAGTGGACCATGGGAGAAAGTGAAGGAGAAGGGGCACCAGGGGGAGGTGGTGGGAGATGAAGAGAAGGGGTAAGAGAGGAACCAGAATGGGGAATGGAGGCAGGGCAGCAATATTAACAGAAGTTAGAGAAATCAATGCTCATACTGGCAGGTTAGAGGCTATCCAGACACCTCCAACCTGAAAGTGACCTCATTGCAGCAGAAGAGGAGGCCATGGACCAACATGTCGGAATTTGTATTGCACTGTACTGTTGCCACAATATAATAAATTTCACAACATATGACAGTGATAACAAACCTGACTCTGATGGGGTTGGCTGAGGGAGAGATGTTGGGTGATAGGACATGGGCCACGGGATAAAATCAAAAGGCCAGTGTAATTAGACTCAACAGATCCAAAGTTCAAAGTAAATTTATTATCAAAGTACATACATATACATCACCATATACTACCCTGAGATTTATTTTCTTGCGGGCATTCATGGTAAATATAAAGAAAATAGAATCATTGCAAGACCGCGCCCAACAGGACAAACAACCAGTGTGCAGAAGACCAAACTGTGCAAGTACTAAATAGATAAATAAATATGCATTGAGTATTAAATTTAAGGGGAAATTCTTCGCTGCAGATTGCAGTGAGAGTAACACAGAAGGGGTATATTGAAAGGTTTTGTAAGCGGCCCGCAACATGTTACCATGGTTTACTGGTACCATCTTGCATCTTGCAGAGGCTAATAAACTCACTCGGGGCAAGGAAAAGGTGGATAATCGCTGTCTTCTCCACTGCGTAAGGGAGCCTAAGACTAAAGGATATCAGTTTGAGGTGGGAGGGGAAAGATTTAGGGGCAGAATGTTCACATAGAGGGTGGAATGAGCTGCCAGAGGAAGAGGTTGAGTTGGGTGCAATTACAAGGTGTAAAAAGCAGTTGGACTGGTACATGGATAGGATATGTTTAGAGAGGTGAGGACCAAGTACAGGCAAATGGGACAAGATTAGGTAGGCAACTTGTCTCAATCAAGTTTATTGTCATATTGAGAACACAGGGGAAGAATCAGAATCAGGCTCATTATTATAGTGAAATTTGTTGTTTTGCAGCAACAGTACAGTGAAATACATAGTAACAAAACTGTAAATTGCAATAAGTATATATAAAAATTATTAAATAATTAGTGTAAAAAGTGAGGAAGAAAATGTAGTGAGATTTTTTTTTAATTAAATGCAATCGTGAACAATAGCCAGATCAAAAATGCTGATCAAGTCAACTAGTTCCCAAGGAGAACTCTGATAGGCCAATCAGATGGTTCACTGCCGCTCAGGTAGTGTTCATGGGCTCATTGTCTATTTAGAAATCTGATAGTGAAGGGGAAGAAGCTGTTCCTGAAACATTGACTGTGTGTCTTCAGGCTCCTGTACCACTTCCATGATGGTAGCAACGAGAAGAGGACATGTCCTGTGTGATGGGTGCTGCCTTATTGAGGCATCACCTTTTGAAGGTGTCCTCGATGCTGAGGAGGCTAGCGCCCCTGATGGACTTGCTGAGTTTACAACTTTCTGCAGCTTTTTCCAACCCTGTGCAGTGACCCCTCCATACCAGACGGTGATGTAACCAGTTAGAATGCTCTCCACGGTACATCTGTGGAAACTGTGAGAGTCTTTGGTGACATACCAACTCTCCTCAAACTCTTAATGAAGTATAGCCGCTGTTGTGTCTTCTTTGTAAATGCAATGAATGACCGATGATGCTCCCAAGAGTGACCACAGTTTTACAAGAACTTTTCCAGGACTAGAGGTCCTGAGTTATAAGGAGAGGTCCGACAGGCTCAGTCTGTACACTTTAGAGTGTAGGAGAATGGGGTGGGTGACCATATAGAGGTATATCAAATTATGTTCAAAGTTCAAAGTAAATTTATTATCAAAGTACATATCTGTCACCATATACAACCAAGATTCATACTCATGCAGGTATTCATAGTAGAACAAAGAAATACAATAGAATCAATGAATAACTACACATAAAGACTGACAAGCAACTAATATACAATAGAAGACAGATTATGCAAATACAAAAAAAGTATTAATATATAAATAAATACATAAATAATACAGAGAATGTGAATTGTAGAGACCTTGAAAGTGAGTCCATAGGCTATGTTCAGTGGTCAGTTCAGTGTTGAGGGGAGTGAAGTTATCCATGCTGGTTCAGGAGCCTGATGGTTGCAGGGTAATAGCTGTGCCTGGACATAGTGGTTTTGGACCAAAGGCTCCTTTCTGAAGGCAGCAGCGAGAAGAGTACATGGTTTGTATAGTGAGGGTCCCTCACCATGGAGATAGGCTTTTTCACACAGTGTTGGCAGCCTGGAACACCCTGCCAGAGCTGGTGGTGGAGGCAGAAACGTTCGGGATATTTAAGGGACTGCTAGGGAGGATGTGCTGTGGTGTTTTACGTTCATGCAGATCAGATCACTGAGGTAGAAGAAGGGAAAACAAGAACAGAATAAAGTGTCACAGTTACAGAGAAAGTGCAATGCAGGCAGACATTAAAGTGCAGGATCATAACAAGGTAGATTGAGAGGGCAAGACTTCATCATATCATACTAGGGAACCATTCAATGGTCATAATGGTTTGATATATGTCCTTGAACTGTGCTTTCAGGCTTTTGTATGTGTGCTTTGCTGGCAATAGATGGTTACAGATGTGTCATATTGACTGGTTGCATCATAGCCTGGTATGGAAACATCAACGTCCTGAACAGAAAATCCAACAAAAAGTAGTGGGTATGGCCTGGTCCACCATGGATAAAGCCCTCTGCACCACGGAGCATATCTACACAGTGCTATCGCAGGAAAGAAGCATCAATCATTAAGGATCCCCACCACCCAGTCCATGCTCTCTACTAGCTGCTGCTATCAGGAATAAGGCAGAGGGTTGTCAGGACCCACGCCACCAGGTTCAGCAACAGTTATTAGCCCTCAGCCATCAGTCTCCTGAACCATTGTGGATAAGTTCACTCGCCCGATCACTGAACAACTCCCACAACCTATGGATTCACCTTCAAGGACTCTTCATCTCATGTTTTTGATATTTATTACTTATGTATTATTATTATTATTATTTATTTTTTTCTCAGCTCAAGCTGGTAAAACCTGGGGCACAGGCATAACTAGGCACACTCATTTGTCAATTACTAGGAACTTTCATACTGTTCTAGCAGTGTTGAGTTTCTGAAGATTTACATAGATATTTCTGTGTAGGCCTAATTGTTTAATGGTATTTTGTAGTGAGTTTTGGATGAAACCTGGTGTAGATATTACTACCGGGACAATGTATACACTGTTCATATTACATTGACTTTCAATTTCCTCTTTTAATTCAGCATATTTCTGTTGTTTTTCACTAATTGATTTCTGTATGTTATGTGTGTTTGGAATGGCCATATCTATAAAATAAGTTGTTCTTGCTTGTATATCCTTTAATATTATATCCAGATGGTCATTATGGATTGTCCTATCTGTAATAATGGACCAGTTGTAATATAATCTGTTGGACTCTGACTCTAAAACTGGATCAGGCTTGTGGTTATTGTAAGCTATGGCATATTTTGTGAGTTTGCATTTTAATGCAGGATTTTGGTGAATGATGTTTGCCACTTGATTGTGCATAATCAGATTGAGTTAAACTGCTACAGGATCCTGTAATGTGTTGGATTGTTTCTGATTACTCTGGATATTTTCTGCATTTATCATCTTGAATTTGTTGGTCTTTTATTATGTATTTTTGATCACTATTTTGTGTTAACCACCTGGCCCTGTATTACCAAGGAACCCTCCTGTTTCTGGGAAGAAGTTTCCAACTCTGAGCCAGACACTTGACACTTCCTTGTTGACAACTAGTCTGCTCAGATTGTGGGGCCACCTTCCGTAGAGGGTTATGTTCTTCCATTGGATAACTTCATATTGATAATTTCTTCATTTTTCTAGGTTCTGCTCTCATTTAGGTTTAGTGGTGTGTACTTCTTATCAGAATTGCATGTGCTTACATGGAATGCTGAATCCTGTTTTATTATTATTATTGTATCCGCACAGGTTGTTGTTTTTTGCACATTGGTTGTTTGTTCGTCCTGTTGGGAGCACTCTTGCTTTGATTCTGTTGTGTTTCTGGATTTACTGTGAATGCTCACAAGAAAATGAACCTCTGGGTTGTATATAGTGACATATATGTACTTTGATAATTAATTTACTTCGAACTATGCAGTCCCTCCGGAGGAGATGCTTCCATGGAGTGACCGAGAATTTAGCCTCGGGATTTAACGTTAATGAAGAAACAATGATATATCTCCAAGTCCGGCCATTGGGATTCAGAGGGGAACCGGCAGGTGATTGTGCTCCTGCTCTTGTTGGTGATAGAGATTTCAGATTTGGGAGGTGTCATCAGGGATGAGGAACTGCAGTGTATTTTTTTGAGGACAGACCCTGCACCCACTGTCAGCTGTTGGCGAAGGGTGTGAACATTCTGCGCGATGGTTGAAGCACTGAACAAGTAGGCTGTTTTGTCCTGGGTTGTACTGACATTAAACTAAGGTGAGCAATAGTTTATTTATTTGGAGGTACAGCTCAGTGACAGACTCTCCTGCCCGATGAGGCCGTTTCATCCGATTACACCAAACCTACCAACCACTACGTCTTTGGACTGCCGGAGGAAACTGGAGCAGCCAAAGGAAACCTGTCCCCATAACCATCAGGGTCTTGAACTGACCTGCACAAACTTAACTGTACCTCAAAAACAGAACACTGCATGCTACCACTTGCCCCATAATGATCCACTATCAATGACTCCCACCATCCGGCCAGGCCATCTTCTCACAGCTGCCATCAGGCAGGAGCTACAGAAGCCTGAAGTCTCACACCACCAGGTTCAGGAACAGCTACTTCCCTTCAACCACTTGGGTCTTGAACCACCAGCATAACCCTAATCACCACAGTTTAGTAGAACTGTGATCACTTTGATCCTACAATGGACTTCTTTGCTCTAGGAGGAGGAGGAGAAGATGGCGGCGCGACGCAGAGCACGTGGCCTCTCTGGTGAATGATATCTGTTATCTGTCAAGTAGGGTACCGTGCACAATTCTGATTTGATGGAGACAGATGTGAGAGTACAGAGGAACATCTGGAGAAACTTCTGAAATGCCTGCTTCGCGGCCACTGCTACTGTGTGGTCTGGAATCTCCAGAGAAGAAGGCCCCGAATCCTCGGCTTTGCTTGTTTCAGCGGCCGGGGCGAGGTCGAAGGCACCCGGTAGAGGATGGCGCTCAGGAGGCTGCATCTGAGCGGCTGGTCGGTGGCTTGAAGTTTTCGGACAGACGGACTCAGTGTTGGCTGTGGTCGGGTGCTTCCAATGCATTGGCAGTTGTCGGTGCCTGGAGGTTTATGGCAGGGAGTTTCTTCCTTTTGCCACCTGCTATCGGGGACTCGGGAGTCATCGGGACTTGAGAATTTTTTTTTACCGTGCCCATGGTCTGTTCTTTATCAAATTATGGTATTGCTTTGCACCGTTGTAACTATATGTTATAATTATGTGGTTCTATCAGTGTTAGTCTTTGGTTTTTCTGTGATGTCACTCTGGAGGAACATTGTATCATTTCTTAATGCATGTTTGCATTTCTAAATGACAATAAATGAGGACTAAGTATCCTCATAATCTAAATTGTGTTTTTTCTTGTAAAAATTGTGTATAATTTATGTTAAGTTTATATTCCTCCTGGACTGTTGTTTATCTGATGCTCTAAACCTGTGATTTGTTACAAATAAGTTTTTCATTGCAACTGTGCACACGTGGACTTGTGCAGATGACAGTCAACTCCAGTTTGACTTCATGGATTTGTTTCTGAATGTGATTTTTTTTTTGCACTAATGTCTTGTGCAGTTGAGAAATTTACTGTTTTGTGGCAGCAGTACAGTACAAGTCATAAATAATTACTGTGTTATAGAAGATAGATATTTAGATAGATGGATAGATCGTGCAATAGAGAAATAACGAGGTTGTGCCCACGGGAGATCTCCATTGTTCTGTCCCAGAGGTTGTGGGTGCGTGCGGGGATCACCTTCAGGGTTCAGAACAATTGATTCTGGAAGCAGAGTAAGAAAGTGGAACATAAAAAATAGGAACAGGAGAAGGCTGTTTGGCCCTTCGGGCCTGCACTAACTTTCAACGAGGTTCCAAGCCTTGTCTTGGGTCTCATTTCTACTTTTCTGCCTTATCTCTGCCAGCCTCTATTCCTTTGACACCTGGCCTATATCATCCTCCATTTTGAAGTGGACAAAGGATCTGTAGGCCAGGGCCCTCAAGGGGTTGAATGGGCCTCTCTTTCTCCTATTTGATATGTGCTAGTCTGGTCGCTAGGGTTACCAAGCCCTAGTGACAGAACATAGAAACCTATAGCACATTACAGGCTCTTCAGCTCACAATGTTGTGCTGACCATGTAACCTACTCCAGAAACTGCCTAGAATTTCCCTACCGCATAGCCTTCTGTTTTTCTAAGCTCCATGTATCTACCTAAGAGTCTCTTAAAAGACCCTATTCTATCCGCCTCCACCACCTTCACTGGTAGTGCATTCCATGCACCCATCAGTCTTGTGTGATAAATTTACCCCTGGCATCCCTCTTGTACCTACTTCCAATCACCTTAAAACTATGCCCCTCGTTAGCCATTTCAGCCCTGGGAAAAAGCCTCTAGCTATCCACATGATCAATGCCTCTCATCATCATATACACCTCTATCAGGTCACCTCTCATCCTCCGTCACTCCAAGGAGAAAAGGGCAATTTCACTCAGCCTACTCTCATAAGGCATGCTCCTCAATCCAGGCAACATCCTTGTAAATCTCTTTTGCACTCTCTCTATAGGTTCCACATTCTTCCTGTAGTGAGGTGACCAGAACTGAGCACAGTACTCCAAGTGGGGTCTGACCAGGGTCCTATATGGCTGTAACATTACCTCTCGGCTCTTGAACTCAATCCCACGATTGATGAATGCCAACACACCATACACCTTCTTAACAACACAGTCAACCTGTGTAGCAGCTTTGAGTGTCCTATGGACACGGACCCTAAGCTCTCCCAGATCCTCCACACTGCCAAGTCTTACCATTAATATTATGTTCTGTCTTCAAATTGGACCCACCAAAATGAACCACCTCACACTTACCTGGGTTGAATTCCATCTTCCACTTCTCAGCCCAGTTTTCCATCCTATCAATGTCCCGCAGTAACCTGTGACAGCCCTCCACACCATCCACAACACCCCCAACCTTTGTATCATCAGCAAATTACTAACACACCCTTCCACCTCTTCATCCAGGTCATTTATAAAAATCACAAAGAGGAGGGGTCCCAGAACAGATCCTTGCAGAACACTGTTGGTCACTGATGCCTCTAACCAATGATTAGTTAAACTCCTCTGCTGATAACTTGGTTGATCTTGGAAGAATTGTGCTTTTATTAAGGACAGCTCAGTTGCTATGGTAACCTTCAATACCTGTATGGAGTTTGAACAGTTTCTGTGCGTAGAACAAAGGAAATGGATTCTCAGGCAAGCAGTGGCTGGCTCACCGTTCTCCGACTCCCCTTGCTGTGAATCCATGGGGTGGGAACAAGAAGGTAAATAATTACCAGTCCTTCATCACTGGGTCAAAATCCTGGAACAGCACCTGTGTCACTCCTTGCATGGGTGGGAGAAATAAGGTTGGCTCAGATAATTCCCAACACAATCCCACCTCCTGATTTGTGTGGTGAAGCAAGATCCCATAAGATTTCATACTTCACTATCACTGAAAATATATGTTCCATTTGGAATTACATTTGTGTTTAGATTCCTTTACACCCAATAATCCCCCTCATCCCCTCCCCATCCGTCTGACAATCTCTTTGACCCAATCACCACCCCCTTTACCATCAGGCAGGAGGTGCCGTAGCATTAGGACAAGAAATGTTAGGATGGGAAACGCTGTCACAGGAAAGCAGCGTCCATCATCAAAGACCCCCACCACACAGGACATGCTCTCTTCTCACTGCTGCCATCAGGTAGAAGGTACAGGAGCCCTAGGATACACACCACCAGCTTCAAGAGCAGTTACTACCCCTCAACCATCAGGCTCTTGAACAAAAGGGATAAATATACTCACCTGCCCATCCATTGAGATGTTCCCACAACCAATTATCTTATGTAAGAACTCTGCATTTTGATATCTCATGTTCTCATTATTTATTGTCATTGCTTTTTCAGAATAAGGTTTACTATCACCAGCATGTATCGTAAAATTTGTTAACAGCAACAGGAGTACGATGCAATGCATGATAATGTAGAAAGAAAAATAAATAAGTAAATCAATTGCAGTAAATATACAGTGTGAGAGTGTGTATATATATAGAGAGAGAGAGAGAGAGGGGGGGGAGGGGGGAGGGAGAGAGAAAGAAACACAGAAACATAGAAAACCTACAACACAATATGGGCCCTTCAGCCTACAAAACTGTGCCGAACATTTCTTTTCCTTAGAAGTTACCCATAGCCCTCTATTTTCCTGAGCTCCATGTACCCATCCAAGAGTCTCTTAAAAGACCCTATCGTTTCCGCCTCCACCACCGTCGCCAGCAGCCCATTACACACACTCACCACTCTCTGCGTAAAAAAACTTACCCCTGACATCCCCTCTATGCCTACTTCCAAGCACCTTAAAACTGTGCCCTCTCGTGCTACCAGTTTCAGCCCTGGGGAAAAGCCTCTGACTATCCACACGATCAATGCCTCTCATTATCTTATACACCTCTGTCAGGTCACCCCATATCCTCCGTCCCTCCAAGGAGAAAAGGCCAAGTTCACTCAACCTATTCTCATAAGGCATGCTCCCCAATCCAGGCAACATCCTTGTAAATCTCCTCTGCTCCCTTTCTATGGTTTCCACGTCCTTCCTGTAGTGAGACAACCAGAACTGATATATGTATATTGAATAGATTAAAACCAAAATAATATACATATAAAAAAGTAAGGTAGTATTCAAGGCAAACACGAGAAAATCTGCAGCTGCTAGAATTTCAAGCAACACACATAAATGTTGCTGGTGAACGCAGCAGGCCAGGCAGCATCTCTAGGAAGTGGTACAGTCGACGTTTCGGGCCGAGACCCTTCATCAGGACCACTTCCTGGAGAGTTCTGAGGAAGGGTCTCGGCCCGAAATGTCGACTGTACCACTTCCTAGAGATGCTGCCTGGCCTGCTGCGTTCACCAGCAACTTTGATGTAGTATTCAAGGGTTCAATGTCCACTTAGAAATTGTATGATCGAGGGGAAGAAGCTGTTCCTGAATCATTGAGTGTGTGCCCTCAGGCTTCTGTACCTCTGACAGTAACAATGGGAAGAAGGCATGCTCTGTGTGATAATAATGGACAACACTTTTCTGAGACACTACGCCTTGAAGATGTCTTGGATACTACGGAGGCTAGTACCCAAGATGGAGCTAACTAATTTTACAACTTTCTGTAGCTTCTTCTTTCGGTCCTGCGCAGTAGCCCCCACCACCCCCCAACCCCCATACCAGACAGTGATGCAGCCTGTCAGAATCAGTGGTGGCGCCAGAGATTTTTTTCTTGCTGGTGCTACAGTGGGGCTGAATTATTCAGTGATGGTGCTGAGGGATGTACCCTATGGTAATATGTATTTGCAAGGTCACATGCGTGGCATTCAAAAGTCAGTTTCAAGCATTATGTGCCTACTATAAATGCCTCTGTTGATTCACAAGCAGCAACAATTGACAGATCTAATATAGAAGTGAACTGTGACAGTGTCAACAGCATCAGAGACAACCCGGGCTACACAGAGCATAACCAAACAAACCAACAGAGCATCCGACCCACAGCGCACAACGTGAATCACGCACCAATCCCGCAATCAGCGTCAAATGCGTGCTTTCAACTGAAAAACACAACACTATCCCACAATGTCCACTGCTATTCGCATTACATAGACAGACAATGCCAAAAGATACACCGTTATTAAAGTCAAATAAGGCAAACAATAGATGCAAGGCTTTACCAGGAGTTGGACAAATCGTACTCAGACCATGCAATACCTCAATTAATTCGACTACTGAATTTATAACAAAAATCAACAGAATCACTGCTTGGAGGTCTAAGCAAAAGTCTTGGCCCAAATTTTTAAAAAATCAACTGCACTTACCATTGATGTTTTCAGAGAAGCACAATCCGTCTGTTGTTGTGATTGGTGGCGAAAGCATCAACGATTATCTGGATGTCAAGTGCTTTGGTCCTCCGGCTGTTTATGGCCAACAGGGCCAAGTTGCTGTTCCGAGCATCACCGCTGCTATTCCTTAGGTAGTTTTTGAGGCGTCTGAGGCAAGTGAAACTCCGTTTGCATGAGGTAGATGTCACAGGCAGAGTCAGTGATATGAAGATTAGTTTGTATAAATCTATAAGTGCATTGCGGTAGGGTCTCATTGGAGCTAGAAATTCCACTGTGTCACTTGCTGACTGTCCTTGCTTTTGTTTTGTTTCCAGCAGACGCCGAACCTGATGTAGCTCTGCAGCCAGGTTCACTTCAGTCACTCCGTAGTATTGGGCCATTAGCCAAAGACAAATCTTGTCCAGAAAGATCTTGTGTTTGGGACTCAATGCTGAGTCTCCAGTCAGAACACCCCCAGTCTCAATTGAGAACTGTCTTTTCATCTCGGTCAGAAGTCTGTCTATAACCAGCTAGGAACAGTGCTTGCGAAGGTCATCTGGGGATGTGACAGGTGTGCGTTCAGTTTGGGTCTCAACAACAAAATCATGTAGGCAGCGGGGTGGCTGGGCCTGTCTCCTTTCATGTGGTCTGCTCTGTATACCGGCCTTGATGCACAGGTCCCTAGCTCTTGCCTGAATTTCACTCCATGATTCCTCTCCCTGTTTTGCTGAGAGTGCATCGATAACAGACTGAGCCAAGTCTACAGCGGATGAAAGCTCCAAACTGGGAGATTGTAGCTGGTCTGACATGAACTTGGTGAGTCGGAATAAATCTTCAAACAGAGTGAGAAGTAAAGCAAACTGCTCGTCAATCAGTTCATTTACAGCTCTGGCCTCTGTTTTCCTTTGTGCATTCGGTTGACCCATAATATCCTGCCGTGTAGCTAGAGTGGCAGGGAGTGATTTGCTTATAGCCCACAAAGCTGTATACTGCCATGCCCAGCGTGTATCTGACAATTTCGTCAGCTCCACAGGCTGTGCAGTTGATTCCAGTTCTCTTGGTTTCTTCTTGAAAAGGTTGTGGACAACAGAGTTTGAAAAGAAGTTGTAAAGCAGCTGCACAGTTTCAAAAAACTGACCCGCTTGTTGTACATTGTTCACAACATCCACTAAGACAAGGTTAAGCCTGTGAGCATGGCAGTGTATATATAATGCCTGCAGGACCTCTTTCCTGAACCTCTCTTGTACCCCGTTATTGCACCCGGACATCACTGCCGCCCCGTCATAACACTGACCCATACACGCATTCTTATCAATAACACACTGGGCGAGCGGCTGTTCAATGCTTTTAAGAAGCGACTCTGCATCCAACCCTTCTGCTGGAGTGAAGTGCAAGAATTCTTCAAGCACTGTTTCGTTATTCAAATACTGCACCAGCACTGATATTCTCTCCTTTTTACTCAAGTCTTTACTTTCATCCACCATGATGGCAAAATGTCCAGCCTCTGATTTCTGCACTTATCTGACGTCTGACCATATCTGCCATAATACCCATAATTTCATTCTGGATATCGTGATGGATGTTTTTTGCATTTCCATGATTGTCCTCTATTTTTTAACTACAGTCTTATCAAACTGTCCAATTACACTGAGCAACTCAACAAAGTTTCCCCCATTGCCAGATCCATCATTCTCCCGGTGTCCTCGCTGGGCAATGCCTCGGCACGCAGTACAGCGTAGAGACACAACCACTGATCTCATATACTCACGATTTTCTTGGACAATCTTTGCATGTCCTTTGTCAAGCATATTTCCCAATCTTGAACCGTCTTGTTTCTCAATCTGAATTCGGCCCGTGCCTCCATAGCAAACTTAAGAGCTGCACTTACATGATGGGTTTTGAAAGCTGTTGTAGCTTTCCGCCAGTTGCGGTAACCAGTGACAGTGAAGGTAGACTCAGAATGGAACCCATGTCCTCCACACAGGAAATGCCTGCATGGGAAGCAGAATGTAATATCTTTCTTGATCAAATATTCCAGCCAGTTAAACCAGCCACGAATAAAACGCCTTTGCTAACTGCCAAACTGTTCAGAGCAGCGAAGGGTACTTTTTCAATGCTGGCCGACGGGGTCCTTCCTCAGGCTGCTGGCTAAAATCGCTAATAGTATTCCCACTCGCACTAAGGGGAGCTTCATCCACGTTCTCTTCCGAATCCCACTCCATTTCTTGTTCCTCTACTTCACCCTCACACTCCTTCGATGAACTGCTGTCGTCCTCATCCCCATTTACTTCTTTCTGTATTTCCATGAGACCATAAGACAAAGGAGCAGAAGTCAGCCATTCGGCCCATCGAGTCTGCTCCGCCATTTTATCATGAGCTGATCCATTCTCCCATTTAGTCCCACTCCCCCGCCTTCTCACCATAACCTTTGATGGCCTGGCTACTCAGATACCTATTAATCTCTGCATTAAATACACCCAATGACTTGGCCTCCACTGCCACCCATGGCAACTTATTCCACAGATTCACCACCCTCTGGCTAAAAAATTTCTTCACAACTCTGTTCTGAATGGGCGCCCTTCAATCCTTAAGTCATGCCCTCTTGTACTAGACTCCCCCACTATGGGAAACAACTTTGCCACATCCACTCTGTCCATGCCTTTCAACATTCGATATGTTCCTATGAGGTCCCCCCCCCTCATTCTTCTAAATTCCAAGGAATACAGTCCAAGAGCGGACAAACATTCCTCATATGTTAACCCCCTCATTCCCGGAATCATTCTAGTGAATCTTCTCTGTACCCTCTCCAACGTCAGCACATCCTTTCTTAAATAAGGAGCCCAAAACTGCCCACAGTACTCCAAGTGAGGTCTTACCAGTGCCTTATAGAGCCTCAACATCACATCCCTGCTCCTGTACTCTATTCCTCTAGAAATGAATGCCAACATTGCATTCGCCTTCTTCCCCACTGACTCAAACTGGAGGTTAACCTTAAGGGTATCCTGCACGAGGACTCCCAAGTCCCGTTGCATCTCAGAACTTTGAATTCTCTCCCCATTTAAATAATAGTCTGCCCGTTTATTTCTTCTGCCAAAGTGCATAACCATACACTTTCCAACATTGTATTTCATTTGCAATATTGTGTTTCATTTCATGTCACTTACAATTAACACAGGCTCAGGCTGAGACACCACTGATTCCTCTGAATGAGGTCATTTTCTCACTAAAATCGATCCATTTTTCATGCTGGCCAAAATAATGCATGTGCCAGGCCCACTCTAGCTTGTCTCTGTGTGTGCATGTGTGTGTGGCATCCGTTAGTCTCGCGAGACCATGGATCTGCGCCTGGATGTATACTATCAATCTCTCGTGTGAGTGAGAGTGAGTGACATCACTACTTTAAGTGATCTTAGATCAGCTTAACTGATCTGAGGACAGCAACGGCAAGACATTGACAACGAACGAATAAGCAGAAGTGTAGAGTGGACAAATTTCAGTTAATTTCTTGGTGGTGCTATGGTGGTGCTATTGTAATTTCTGCTGGTGCTATAGCACCAACTAGCACCACCTTAGCACTGCCCTGGTCAGAATGCTCTCCACGATAGATCTATAGAAGTTTTTGAATGTTTTAGTTGACAAACCAAAATTCTTCAGACTTCTAATGAAATATATGTGCTGCATTGCCTTTTTTATAGCTGCATCAGTATGTTGGGACCAGGTTAGATCCTCAGAGATCTTGAAGCCCAGGAACTTGAAACTGCTCAATCTCTCCACTTCTGATCCCTCGATGAGGATTAGTTTGTGTTCCCTTGCCTTACCTTTCCTGAAGTCCACAATCAGATCTTTCATCTTACTGACGTTGAGTGCCAGCTTGCTGCTGCGGCACCACTCCACTAGCTGGCATATCTCACTCCTGTACGCCTTCACATCTCCATCTGAGATTCTACCAACAATGGCTGTATCTTCAGCAAATTTATATAGTATTTGAGCTATACCTAGCCACATAGTTTTATATCTGCATTTGCAGAGTTTGTTGTCTTCTGCACTCTGCTATACTTACCATAACAGAATCAATGAAAGACCACTCAAACAGGACGTTCAACCAGCGTGCAGAAGACAACAAAGTGTGCGAATGCAAAGAGAAAAAATAATAATAGTAATTAAATAAGCAATAAATATCAAGAATATGAGATGAAGAGTCCTTGAAAGTGAGTCCATAGGTTATGGGAACATTTCAATGATAGGGTGAGTGAAATTGAGTGAAGCTATCCCTTTGGTTCAAGACCCTGATGGTGAGGGATAATAACTGTTCCTGAACCTGTGGTGTGAGACCTGAGGCTCCTGTACCTTCTTCCTGATGGCAGCAGTGAGAAGAGAGCGTGACCTGGGTGGTGGGAGTCCCTGATGATGGATGCTCCTTTCCTGTGACAGCGCTCTGTGCAGATGTGGTCAGTGGTGGGGAATGTTTTCCCCGTGATGGACTGGGCCATATCCACTACTTTCTGTAGGACTTTCCATTCAAGGGCAGTGGTATTTCCATACCAGGCTGTGATGCAACCAGTCAATATACTCTCCACTAAACATCTACAGAAGTTTTAGATGTCATGCTGAATCTCCCAAGGAAGAAAAGGAACTGCCAGGCTTTCTTTGTGATTGCAATTACATGAACTTGAACTAGCACTTGAAAAGAATAGTTGTGATCTGCAGTAGCCTGACTGTAGATGCAGTCCAGATGAAGTGTTCTGACCCAAAACATTGACCGTCCATTTCCCTCCCCACTGCCTGACCCACTGACTTCCTCCTGCATCTTGTTTTTTGTTGTTCTCTGTAGGTGACATGGAGGTTGGTG
The DNA here is from genome assembly GCF_030028105.1 of Mobula birostris. Classification (NCBI taxonomy): domain Eukaryota; kingdom Metazoa; phylum Chordata; class Chondrichthyes; order Myliobatiformes; family Myliobatidae; genus Mobula; species Mobula birostris. The sequence goes on from NC_092376.1 coordinate 175,429,998, forward strand.
GTGCTGTGGATAATGTAGAGTGGTGTTGTAGGTTACAATAGGGCATTGACAGGATGCAGATCTGGGCTGGGAAGTGGCAGATGGAATTCAAACTGGAAAAGTTGAATTTAAAAGCACAAACATGAGGAAATCTGCAGATGCTGGAATTTCAAGCAACACACATAAAAATTGCTGGTGAACGCAGCAGGCCAGGCAGCATCTCTAGGAAGAGGTACAGTCGATGTTTCGGGCCGAGACCCTTCATCAGGACTAACTGAAGGAAGAGCTAGTAAGAGATTTGAAAGTGGGAGGGGGAGGGGGAGATCCGAAATGATAAGAGAAGATAGGAGGGGGAGAGATGGAGCCAAGAGCTGGACAGGTGATTGGCAAAAGGGATATGAGAGGATCATGGGACGGGAGGCCTAGGGAGAAAGAAAGGGGGAGGGGGAAACCCAGAGGATGGGCAAGGGGTATAGTGAGAGGGACAGAGAGAGAAAAGAGGGAGAGGAAGGTCTCAGAGCTCTCCACTTCTTTTTGGATTCCAAACCTAACCCGTTCCCCTCTACTACCACTCTGCTCCGTCTAGCGGAATTAGTCCTTACTGTTAATAATTTCTCCTTTGGCTCCTCCCACTTGCTCCAAACTAAAGGTGTAGCCATGGGCACACGTATGGGTCCCAGCTATGCCTGCCTTTTTGTTGGCTTTGTAGAACAATCCACGTTCTAAGCCTATTCTGGTATCTGCCCCCCACTTTTCCTTTGCTACATTGACGACTGCATTGGCGCTGCTTCCTGCACGCATGCTGAGCTCGTTGACTTTATTAACCTTGCCTCCAACTTTCACCCTGCCCTCAAGTTTACCTGGACAATTTCCGACACCTCCCTCCCCTTTCTAGATCCTTCTGTCTCTGTCTCTGGAGACAGCTTATCCACTGATGTCTACTATAAGCCTACGGACTCTCACAGCTATCTGGACTATTCCTCTTCTCACCCTGTCTCTTGCAAAAATGTCATCCCCTTCTCACAATTCCTTCGTCTCCGTCGCATCTGCTCTCAGGATGAGGCTTTTCATTCCAGGACGAAGGAGATATCCTCCTTTTTTAAAGAAAAGGGCTTCTTCTTCCACCATCAACTCTGCTCTCAAACGCATCTCTCCCATTTCACGCACATCTGCTCTCACTCCATCCTCCTGCCACCCCACTAGGAATAGGGTTCCCCTTGTCCTCACCTACCACCCCACCAGCCTCTGGGTCCAACATATTATTCTCCGTAACTTCCGCCACCTCCAACGGGATCCCACCACTAAGCACATCTTTCCCTCCCTCCCCTCTCTGCTTTCCGCAGGGATCGCTCCCTACGCGACTCCCTTGTCCATTCGTCCCCCCATCCCTCCCCACCGATCTCCCTCCTGGCACTTATCCTTGTAAGCGGAACAAGTGCTACACATGCCCTTACACTTCCTCCCTCACTACCATTCAGGGCCCCAGAGAGTCCTTCCAGGTGAGGCGACACTTCACCTGTGAGTCGGCTGGGGAGATATACTGCGTCCGGTGCTCCCGATGCGGCCTTCTATATATTGGCGAGACCCAACGCAGACTGGGAGACCGTTTCGCTGAACACCTACGCTCTGTCCGCCAGAGAAAGCAGGATCTCCCAGTGGCCACACATTTTAATTCCACATCCCATTCCCATTCTGACATGTCTATCCACGGCCTCCTCTACTGTAAAGATGAACCCACACTCAGGTTGGAGGAATAACACCTTAAATTCCGTCTGGGTAGCCTCCAACCTGATGGCATGAACATTGACTTTTCTAACTTCCGTTAAAGCTCCACCTCCCCTTTGTACCCCATCTGTTACTTATTTATTTATTTATTATTATATGTTTTTTCTCTCTGTCTTTTTCCCCCTCTATCCCTCTCACTATACACCTTGCCCATCCTCTGGGTTCCCCCCTCCCCCTTTCTTTCTCCCTAGGCCTCCCATCGCATGATCCTTTCACATCCCTTTTGCCAATCACCTGTCCAGCTGTTGGCTCCATCCCTCCCCCTCCTGTCTTCTCCTATCATTTTGGATCTCCCCTTCCCCCTCCCACTTTCAAATCTCTTACTATCCTTCTTTCAGTTAGTCCTGACGAAGGGTCTTGGCCCAAAACGTCGACTGTACCTCTTCCTATAGATGCTGCCTGGCCTGCTGCGTTCACCAGCAAATTTTATGTGCGTTGCTGGAAAAGTTGAATTGCTGAATTCCCTGTCACCTCCCAGGTCTCATCATATATAAAACAACAGAGGCATTATACTGTTTACTTTTTAACTTGAGTCGTAAATACACCTTGTTACTTGTTAATTTATTTATGATAATACAGGTTGAGCACCCCTTATCCGGCATTACAAAACCTGAAAACCTTCAAAACCAAAATTTTTTTGAGCGCAACCATGACATCACAAATGGAAAATTCCATAAGGAATTGGTTTCCCAGGCGAGGCCCAGTTCTCTCTGCACCACAGGCAGTCAGACAGTCTCACATATATGATGAACCAAAGTTAATGGAAAATAGAAAAACATTGCATAAAATGACAGATGAAGATCTGGTGCATGTATTGAAAGAGTGGATTCATCAGTATCGGAATGAACATATGCTGCTTAATGATACGGTGCTTATGAACCAAGTAAAGACCTATCACGACAAACTGAAAATCCAAAGGAATTTGGAATATTCAGCAGGCTGGTTGCAGAAATTTAAGAAGAGGCACTGCATTACATTTTTAAAGAGTTATGGTGATAAAGTGTCTGCTGCTCACAAAGCAGCAGAGAAATTCATTGATGAATTTGCCAAGATCATCGCTGATGAAAATCTAGCACACTAAATGGCTGCATCAGTACACACTGCATGTGTGATGAACAAGTGTAAGACGAGGTCTGCTTACTCTACCATGTTGAGAATGATTGTGATCCCAAGTTACCTCATTGTCAATTCCCAAATCTCAAAAAATCCAAAATTGTCAACACTTCCAGCCCCAAGCATTTTGGATAAGGGGTACCCAACCTGTATTAATTTATGTATTAAGTGTGTGAGTAATATGTACTGTGTTGTGCACCTTGGTCCAGAGGGACATTGTTTTATCTGGTGGTGTACATGTGTATGGTTGAATGACAATAAACTAGGACTTGAACTTCTTTCTGCTGACACTGGAGAAGGTCCCAGAGGAGGTTCACCAAAATGTTCCCAGGAACAAAAGGGTTAATGTATGAGGTGTGTTTGATAGCTCTGGGCCTGCACCCACTGAAGGTTGAGGGGAGAATCTCGTTGAAACCTATCAAATATTGCAAAGTCTGGATAGAGTGGATGTGAAGAGGATGTTTCCTATGGTGGGGAAGACTGGGACAGCCTCAGAATAGAAGGCTGTCCCTTTAGAACGGAGATGAGGAGGAATTTCTTCAGCAGAGGGTGGTGAATCTGTGGAATTCATTGCCACAGAAGGCTGCAGCGGCCAGGTCATTCAGTTCATTTAAAACGGAAGGTGAGAGGTTCTTGATTAGTAAGGGGTTCAAAGATTATGGGAAGAAGGCGGGAGAATGGGGTTGAGTGGGATAATAAATCACTCATGATGGATTAGCGGAGTGGAGTAGACTCAATGGGCTGAATGGTCTAATTTTGCTCCTACATCTTATGGTCTTCCCAGGCTTCCTTTGCTTTGAGCCCCAGGGAAAGAGCAACAGCTCACAGAATTCCCACAATACGGCTCAGAAGCCACATACAGGACTCTCCCAGCAGAGGTCACTAGATACCAGCTGAGGCCAGAATCTCAGGGAAGTTCCTGATCTGACCTGTGATCATCCTGCCAAGAATGGGCCAATGACCCAGACAGGATAGTATTGGAGAATGACACGAAATTCAAGAAGGTCAATCAGCCCATTATACTCGTGCTGGTTCTCAGCAGAGTGATGATGGCATCCGTTAGTCTCGTGAGACCATGGATCAGCGCCTGGCAGTGTCCTCTCCAGGGCGCAGGCCTGGGCAAGGTTGTATGGAAGACCGGCAGTTGCCCATGCAGCAAATCTCCCCTCTCCACGACACCGATGTTGTCCAAGGGAAGGGCACTAGGACCGATACAGTTTGGCACCAGTGTGGTCGCAGGAGTTGCCAGAACGAGGTTGAAGGCAACGTCAGACTGCCTTAGGGACTCCAGCTCCGGATTTGTCCTCAGGGTTTACTCCCGAAGCCTTTCCCATGAGTGGGTATGGCCACAAGGCAGCGGTGGTTTGAAATCAGAGTTTCCCTCTCTTAGATGGACTGCCTTCCCAGGCTGACGAGCGCCATCTACCCGAAGCACTGGTTTTAAGGTGCCAGGACCCTCCTTCACCCCTTCTCCTGTCAGTAGAAACAGTTCCGCCAGGCTTAGAGGCTAAGCCACACGAGAAGGCCTGGAGCTGGACTTGGTTGTCAGAGGCTATTTGAGGCACATGCCATGAGGACCACTTTTAGGTAGTGGGAGCTTGTCCCCACTACCACTCCTCCGCTTGACAACCTTGGACTGTGCTACAGACCCCCTAAATGTATGCTATGCTAAATGAGTTGCTTCCTCATAGTTCAACAATTTGGCTTCGATCCTGGCCTTGGGCTGTTGTGTGGAGTTTGCATACTCTTCCTGGGACTGTGTAGGTTTTCCCCAGTAATGCAGTTTCCTCCCACATTCCAGAGGCGGAAAGGTTGGGATGCAGATTGATGACTGTAAATTACTTCTAGTGTGGATGGAAAAATGTGGAAGAATAGATTAGAGGGGAAAATTAGCAGGGATGCGGGGTTGTCCTGTGAGCTGGCACAGATTTGATGGGGGATATCGTATGGAAACATTGCATTTCACAGGCAATAGTTCACAAGGCGCAGGATAGACATGTTCCACAGAGCAAGAAGTTCTCAAATGGCAGGGGTAGGCAACCGTGGCTGACAAAGAAAGCTAAGGACTGCATAAGATGATGCAGTTATCTTGTGTATAAGATGATGAGAGGCATTGATCATGTGGATGGTCAGAGACTTTTTCCCAGGGCTGAAATGGCTAGCATGAGAGGGCATAGTTTTAAGGTTCTTGACAGTAGTCGTATGAGAGGCTGTTCAGTCTGTCCCAGCTGAGGGCAAAAACCAAGGTTCGTGAAGTACTCATCAGGGACATGTTGTTTGCAGACGACGCGGCACTGGCAACACACTCTGAAGAGCAACTGCAACGCCTCATGGACAGCTTCTCAAGAGCCTGCCAGGACTTCAGCTTGACCATCAGCCTGAAGAAAACCAACGTGTTGGGCCAAGGCGTTGAGCACCCCCCTACCATTACCATCAACAACTACGAGCTGGAGGTAGTTCACGAGTTTACATACCTTGGCTCCACCATCACGGACAGGCTCTCCCTGGACCCCGAGATCAACAGATAGATCAGACGAGCAGCCTCAACTTTCACCAGGCTGACAAAGAGAGTCTGGGAGAACAGGAAGCTGACGACGCACACCAAGGTTGCAGTCTACAGGGCCTGCGTCCTCAGCACACTGCTTTATGGTGCCTCTACTCCAGTCAAGAGCGGCGTCTCAACGCCTTCCACCTTCGCAGCCTGAGACGCATCCTGGACATCACGTGGACTGACCGAGTCACCAACAATGAGGTCCTGGCCCGCGCCCAGATACCCAGCCTCGTCACCCTGCTCCAACAACGCCGTCTCCGCTGGCTGGGCCACGTACACTGCATGTCAGGCGGGAGGATCCCGAAAGACCTGCTGTACGGGGAACTGGCCTCTGGCAAGAGAGACGTTTCAAAGACGTTTGCAAGAGAGACAGGAAGTCACTGAAAATGACCGTCGAGAGGTGGGAGGACATGGCAAGTGATCGATCTCACTGGAGGCTGGAACTACGCAGAGGTCTAAAAAGAGGAGAAGAGAAGCTGAGGCTTGCTGCTGAAGAAAAGTGCACTCATCGGAAAAACAGCACCAAGACAACACTGGAGGACAGTGCCTTCAAGTGCAGTCGCTGCAGCCGAGACTGTCACTCCCGTGTGGGCCTCTACAGCCACAACAGACACTGCTCTAACACAGACTGAAGCAAGACTTTCCAGGCGCAGATCCATGGTCTCGCGAGACTAACGGATGCCACCACTACCCGTAGACCTCTAATTTTCTGAGCTCCATGTACCTATCCAGGAGTCTCTCAAAAGACCCTATTGTATCCGCCTCCACCACTGTCGCCGGCAGCCCATTCCACACACTCACCACTCTCTGCCTTTTTAAAAAACTTACCCCTGACATCTCCTCAGTAGAGTAGTCAGATCCCAACAGAGGTCAGTAGATCTCAGAAAATACCCTAAGACCACTTTCAAGATTCTAGGTTTTCATAATCAAGATCATATTTAGATTTATTTGTCATGCGTACATCAAAATGTACAGTGAACTGTGTACTTTGTGTTAACAACCAACACAACTTAGGGGCAGCCCACAAGCGTCGTCACACGTTCTGGCACCAAACATAGCGTACCCACAATGCCCGGCAGAACAGCGCAAAACTACAACGCAAAACAAGCCCTTCCCTTTCAGCCCATTGAGTCTACACTACTCCGCGACTAGTGATATGCACCAGCTGCTCATACGACCATCATACGTAAGAGGGTAAGCAGAATGGGGAATGGAAAAGGAGATATGGAGGAAGGGGACAGAAATTACCTGTTCCAATGGCTTCACATGACCATGATCAGACAGAGAAACAAATGCTACACCTTGCCCATGGGTGACCTGTAGGCTAGCAGAGGGAAGAAGTGCCTTATACCTCGTTCGGTAGAGACTTAACTCCACCCCAAAATCCAGTACCTCAGTACATTGACAAAAATACGCTAATTTACTGATTCTACCACTGAATCTGAACTGACCATCAACAACCTTTCCATCCATCCCACAGATATAGAGAAATAAAGTGCCACAAGACAGAAATAGGCCCTTCAGCTCATCTAGTCCATGCCGAACTCTGGTCACCTCATTATAGGAAGGATGCAAAAGTTTTGGAGAAGGTGCAGAGGAGATTTACCAGGTTGTTACCTGAATTAGAAAGCATGCCTTTTGAGGATAGGTTGAGCGAGTTAGGGCTTTTCTCTCTGGAGGAAGAGAGGTAACCTGATAGAGGTGTACAAAATGATGAGGCATAGATCAAGTAGGCAGCCAGAGGTCATTTACCAGGGTGGAGAGTGGACCATGGGAAAAAGGCAAGGAAGAAGGGAACCAGGGGGAGATTAATGGGCAGATGAGGAGAGGAGGAAGGGGACAGAAATTACCAGAGGTTGGAGAAATCGATGTTCATGCCATTGGTTTTGGGGCAATGTAGACAGAATAAGAAGTGTTTCTCCTTCATCCTGAGAGTGGCCTCATCATGGCAGGAGAAGAGGCCATAGACAGATATGTCAGAATGGGAAAATGAGAATATTAGCCCCCTGTAACCCTTCAGTTACCTTATGTACAACCTCGTGTCACATTATGTAAATAAGCAAACTTATGTATTAACAGTGGTGCTAGAAAGTTTGTGAACCCAGTAGAATTTTCTCTATTTCTGCATAAACATGACCTAAAATGTGACCTGATGTTCATGTAAGTCCTAGATAAAGAGAACCCAATTAAATAAATAACACTAAAATATTATACTCGTTCATTTATTTATTTATTGAGAAAAAATAATCTAATATTACAGTACATGTATTTGTTGGAAAAGCATGTGAACCTCTGGGGTAATGCCTCTACAAAAGCTGTTTGGAGTCAGTTGATCCAGTCAGTGAGATGAGATTGGAGGTGTGGATTGCAGAGGTGCCCTGCCCTACAAAAAAGACATACAAAGTCAGGTTACTGACAGAGCCTGCTCTTCTCAAGAAAGATCTGTTTATGTGCACCATGCTTTGATCAAAACAACTTTCAGAGGACCTTGGCAGAAGAATTGTAGAGATGCGTGAAGCTGGAAAAGGCCATGAAAGCATTTTTAAAGACTTGAGTGGTCATCTCTTCACAGGAAAAGAAATTGTCTACAAATGGCGGAAACACAGTACTGTTGCTACCCTCCCTAGGAGTGGGTATCCTGCAAAGATCACACCAAAAGCAAATGTCCAATGCTAAAGGAGGTGAAAAAGAGCCCAAGGGTATCAGCAAAAGACCTGCAGAAATCTCTAGAACTTGCTAAAGTCTATGTTCATGCGTCCACTAGAAGGAAAACACTGAACAAGAACGCCTCAAGACTGGATGTTCGACAGCGCTGCTGGGAAATGTTCTATGGACAGATGGGACAAAAATGCACACTGCTATGTTTGGAGGAAAAGGACACTGCACACCAACACCAAAACCTCATCCCAACTGTGAAGCATGGTGGAAGGAGCATCATGGTTTAGGACCATAGAACAATAAAACATAGGAGCAGAATGATGCCATTCAACCCATTGAGTCTGCTCTGCCATTCCATCATGGCTGATTCCGGGTCCCACTCAACCTCATACACCTCCATTCTCGCCATATCCTTTGATGCCCTGACCGATCAGGAAACGATCAACTTCCATCTTAAATATAAGCACGGAGTTGGCCTTCACCGCAGTCTGTGGCAGACCATTCCACAGATTCCCTAGTCTTTGGCTAAAAAAAATTCCTTCCTACCTCTCTTCTAAAAGGTCACCCCTCAATTCTGAGGCTGCGCCATCTGGTTCTTGATACCCTAACCAGAGGAAACATCCTCTCCACATTACCCTATCTAGTCCTTTCAACTTTTGGTAGATTTCAGTGAAGTCCCCATGCATTCTTCTAAATTCCAGTGAGTACAGGCCCAAAGCTGCCAAACGCTCCTCATATGTTAACCCCCTCATTTCTGGAATCATCCTCTCTCCAATGACAACCCATCATTTCCGAGATATGCAGCCCAAAACTGTTGACAATACTCCAAATGCAGCCTGACTAGTGTCTTATAAAGCCTCAGCATTATCCCTTTGTTTTTATATTCTATTCCCCTTGAAATAAATGCCAACATTGCATTTGCCTTCTTTACCACAGACTCAACCTGTAAATTAACCTTTTGGGGGTCTTGCATGAGGACTCCCAAGTCCCTTTGCCCCTCTGATGTTTGAACCTTCTCCCCATTTAGATAATAGTCCACACTATTGCTCCTTTTACCAAAATGCATTGTCATACATTTCCCAACAATGTAATCCATCTGCCACTTTTTTGCCCATTCTTCCGATTTGTCTAAACCTTGCTGCAATCGCATTGCTTCCTCAGCACTACCTACCCCTCCACCTATCTTTGTATCATCTGCAAACTTTGCCACAAAGCCACCAAATCCATAATCCAAATCATTGACAAACAATGTGAAATGTAGGGGTCCCAATACTGAACCCTGTGGTACACCACGTCACTGGCAGCCAACCAGAAAAGGCCCCTTTTATTTCCACTCACTGCCTCCTGCCTGTCAGCCACTCCTCTATCCATGCCAGTATCTTTCCTGTAACACCACAGGATTTTATCTTGTTAAGCAGCCTCACATGTGGCACCTTATGAAACATCTTCTGAAAATCCCAGTAAATGACATCGACTGTCTCTCCTTTGTCCACCCTGCTTGTTACTTCTTCGAAGAACTCTAACAGATTTGTCAGGCAAGATTTTCCTTTACAGAAACCATGCTGACTTTGACTTATTTTATCATTAGTCTCCAAGTATTATACCCCGAAACCTCATGCTTAATGATAGACTCCAACACTTTCCCAACTACTGATTAGGCTAACTGGTCTATAATTTCCTCTCTTTTGCCTCCCTCCCTTCTTAAAGTGTAGAGTGACATTTACAATTTTCCAGTCCTGTGGGACCATGCCAGAATCAAGTGATTCTTGAAAGATCATGACCAATGCATCCGATATCTCTTCAGCAACCTCTCTCAGGACTCTGGGATGTAGTCCATCTGGTCCAAGTGACTTATCCACCTTAAGACCTTTGAGTTTGCCTAACATATTTTCCTTTGTAATATCAATGGCACTCACTCCTGCTCCCTGACACTCACGGACCTCCAGCACACTGCTAGTGTCTTCCACAGTGAAGGCAGGTGCAAAGTACCCATTAAATTTATCTGCCATTTCATTGTCCCCCATTACTACCTCACCAGCAGCATTTCCAGCGGTCCACTATCAACTCTCATCTCTCTTTCACTCTTTGTATAACTGAAAAATCTTTTGGTATCCTGCTTTATATTATTGGCTAGTCTGCCCTCACATTTCATTTTTTTTCCTTCTTATAGCTTTTTTAGTTGCCTTTTGTTGGATTTTAAAAGCATCCCAATTATCCAAATCCCCACTCACTTTTGCTACCATATATACCCATTTCGAGGCTTTTATGCAGTCCTTAACTTCCTTTGTCAGCCACGGTTGCCTACCCCTGTCATTTGAGAACTTCTTCCTCTGTGGGACACATCTATCCTGCACCTTGTGAACTATCCAAACAAACTTCAGCCATCTCTGCTCTGCCGTCATCCCCCAGTACCCTCCTCCAATCCGCCTGGGCAAGCTCCTCTCTCGTGCCTGTGTTATTCTCTTTATTCCACTGCGATACTGATACATGTGATTTCTCCCTCCCAAATTGCAGTATGAATTCAATCGTATTATGATCACTGCCTCCTAAGGGTTCCTCTACCTTAAGCTCCCTAATAGGGTCAGGGTTATTACACAACACCCAAACTAAGATGACCTTTCCATGAGTAGACTCAAGGACAAGCTGCTCTAAAAAGCCATCTTGTAAGCATTCAAGAAATTCCCTCTCTTGCAATCTGACACCAACCTGATTTTCCCAATCCCCTTTCAAACTGAAGTTCCCTCATTACAATTGTGACTACCCTTATTACATGTCTTTTCCAGCTCTCTATGCAATCTCATCGCCACATCTTGACTACTATTTGGAGGCCTATATGTGATTCCCATAATGCTTTTTTTTCACCTTTGCAATTTCTTAACTCCACCCACAAAGATCTAACATTCTCTGACCCTTTCTAAACATGTAATTCCATCTCTTACCAACAGAGCCACACCACCTCCTATGCCTTCCTGCCGGTCCTTTTGATACAAAGTATATCCTTTGATGTTGAGCTCCCAACTGTGGCCTTCTTTCAGCCACGACTCAGTGATGCCCACAACGTCATACCGACCGATATGTAATTGTGCCACGAGTTTGTCCACCTTATTCCAAATGCTACGCGCATTTAAATACAGCACCTTCAGTCCTGCATTCTTCACCCTTTTGAATTTTGCCTCTGTGGTACGATTTAACTCTTTGCTCTGTTTGCACTTGTACCCAATCAATGGCTTGTCCTTCCTTACATTCATGGTACTTGTAAACCTGCTGGCTCATCGTCAGCTCTATCATACTGGTTCCCATCCCCCTGCCATATTAGTTTAAACCACTCCCAGCAGCTCTAGTGAACCTGCCTGCAAAACTGTTGGTCCCCCAGTGATTCAAATGCCATCCGTCCCTTTTGTACAGGCCTCAGAAGAGGTCCCAATTATCCAGAAATCTGAATCCCTGCCTCTTGCTCAAATTCTTCAGCCATGCATTTATCGGCCACCTCATTCTATTCCTATCCTCGCTGCACGTGGCACAGGCAGCAATCCTGGGATGATTTCCCTTGTGGTCCTACTTCTCAGCTTCCTTCCTAACTCTCTGCTTTGGGGCTGCTTTACTGTCTCAGGGCCTGGACAACTTCCAATCCTCAAGGGAACAATGAATTCAAAACTGTATCAAGACATTTTGCAGGAGAATGTCGGGGTAGCAGTCATCACTTGAAGCTTAATAGAAGTTGGAAAATGCAACAAGACAATGATCCGAAAGACAAGAGTAAATCAACAACAAAATGGTTTAAAAAGAAAAAAAAATCATGTTTTGGAATGGCAAGAGTCAAAGTCCTGACCTTAATCCTAAATAAATGTTGGGGAAGGATCTGAAGCAAGCTGTTCATGCAAGGAAGCCCGCAAACATCCTAAAATTCCTCCAAGCCGATCAACAGTTACTGGAAATGTTTCGTTGAAGTTAAAAAAGGGGTCACACCAGCTACTGAAAGCAAAAGTTCACATACGTTTTCCAACAAATACATATAATATTGCATCATTTTTCTCCATAAATAAATGAACAAGTATGTTTTTTGTGTTATTTATTTAATTGGGTTCCCTTTGTCTAATTTTAGGACTTACATGAAGATCTGATCACATTTTAGGTCATATTTATGCAGAAATAAAGAAAATTCTACTGGGTTCACAAACTTTCTAGCACCACTGTATGTATATATTCTGATTCTGACTCTGAAAATGACTTGAGATTTTTGGAATTGCGGGTAATTTAAAGAACTCAGCTGAACTTTTCAGAACTTGGAAAAAACCTTGGGCTCCTCCAAGAACAACCTGATGCGTGGAAATGTGCAGCAGATTCACGGAAGACCTCGGGAAACCAACTTTGGAAAAGGGCCAAGTCAGTCAACGGAATAAGAAGTTGCAAGCTTCTGAATGTTTGTCTACTTTTTTTGTGGTAAAGCTACTGAATGAGGTGAGACTCCAAGGCATTCCTTGAGAACGCAAATATATATACATATCTATATAAGAGCAAGACACAGGATTGGTTCTTAAGGAACAGAAAGTCAATGGTGAGGTAGCTGCCAAAAGGGGGAACTAACATGAGGAAGATGAACAAAGATGATAGAGTCAGTCAGTGATGGGGTTGGCTAAGATTCAGGGTGGTCTGATAGACCAACTGTCTGCCAGAAAACCACTCACCAACCACCAAACTTCATGTAGGAAAGTGTGAGGTTATGCATTTTGGTAAAAAGAATCAAGCACTGAAAGTACAGAGACAATATAGGAGGAGGTTTCATGTTTAATATCCTGGGCTTGAACACTTTTGGGGACCCTGCAGTTCACATTCTGTGTTTTTGTTTACTCTTTTTCACTATTTGCGTGATTCAGGTCTGTGCAGCCATCGACACTGCGCTGTACTGACTGACTTGGTGGCTGTGATTCAGGAACTCTGAGGTTTGAAGTTCAAAGTTCTTTGTATTATCTGTTCTCTTTTCGCTGTTTGCCCGATTTATTTTTTTCCACACCTTTGGTGTCTGATGGTCTTTATTGCGGGGTTTTTTTTCCTTGAATGGGTTCCATGGTGTTCCTTTGCTTTGTGGCTGCCAGCCAGACTACAAATCGCCAGGTTATATACTGTATACATACTCTGATAATGAATGTACTTTGAACTTTGCACCAGGAAAGCTGATGCAGGAAAGGCTTTAGCATGGTCTTTGACAAAGTCCAGCATGGGAGGCCAGTCAAGAAGGTTCAGTCACTTGGCATCCATGATGAAGTAGTAAATTGAACCTGACATTGGCTTCACAGAAGAAGCAGGGAACTGAGGAACATGTGATCAAACTGAAGATTCTGGGACTAAAGGTCCATAATTCCTTGAAAGCGGCACCACAGGTGGATAGGGTTGTAAAGCGAGCTTTTTGTCACATTGGCTTTCATAGATACTGATTATAAGAGTTGGGATGTTATGTTGAAACTGTATAAAACATTGGTGAGGCCTAATTTGGAATATTGAGTACAGTTCTGATTACCTACCTATAGGAAAGATATCAATAAGATTAAAAGAGTGTAGAGAAAATTTACAAGGACTTGCCAGGTCTTGAGGACTTCAGTTATAGAGAAAGGTTGAATAGGTTAGGACTTATAGAGGTATACAAAATTATGATGGGTATAGATAGGGTAAATGCAAGCCGCCTTTTTCCACTGAGGTTGGGTGGGACAAGAACTAGAGGTCATAGGTTAAGGGTGGGACAGGAAATGTGTAAGGAGGACATGAGGGGGAGCTCATTCACTCTGAGTGTGGTGTACATGCAGAACGAGCTTCCAGTGGGAGTGGTTGATATGGCACAACTGCGACATACAGGAGAAGTTTGATAGGTACATGGATGGAGGGTTATGGTCCGGGTGCAGGCTGATGGGATGAGGCAGGTTAATAGTTTGGCATGGACTAGATGGGCTGAAGGGTCTATCTGCCTGCAGCAATGCTCTACGATTAGCTGTGTTTGCAGTGGCCCAGGCTGATACTGTTCAGAGCAATTCTCAAGTAATTGACCTGTGATGTAATCCTCCACTTCCCCCCCAACATGACGAGATTTAGCAGAGCCACCACAAATCTCTCCACATAATTGCCCAAACACTCATTGCAAATATTTTCCCTCTCGCTGACTCAGCCCCAAGTCATAACTAAAATGATTAGGTATTCTATCTGAAAGAACTGCAATCGTACAACTGGCTGTCCTGAAATTTAAAATCTGTCCTTTTGCAAAATTAGAACAAAGACATTCAGAAGCAGAAGAAAGGATGAATATTGTACTCGTCTTTGAGTTTCTACCACAGAGTGTTTTGCCTATCAAGATGCAATTGTTGAACTTGGGCTTTGTGTGTCCCGACTGACTGACAAATCTCAAGCTGCTGTTTGCCTGACCTTGAGAGAGGCGGGGAGACGTGGGGCAGTTTCGTGAGTCACCCATCTTTGAATGACATGATGGAAAATGAAAGAGAGGGAGGGAGGGAAGGAAAGAAAGAAAGAGAAAGAGAGGGAGGGAGAGATAGACAGGGAGAGAGAAAGAAGAGAGAGAGAGAGAGAGATGGGAGAGGTGAGAGGGGAGAGTGAGAAGCGACAGAGAAAAGAGATAGAGTGGGAGAGAAGGAGCGAGAAAGTCAAAGGGAAAGAAGGAGGCGAGAGAGGGGAAGGAAGAGGGGAGAGGGAGGGGGAGAGGAGGGAGAGGGGAGAGGGGGGAGAGGGGAGGGGAGAGAGGGGGAGGGGGAGAGGGGGAGAGGGGGGAGAGGGGGGAGAGGGGGAGGGGGAGGGGGGAGAGAGTGGGAGAGATATGGTTTTAGAGGGGTAGGAGAGAGTGGGGGAGAGAGAGAAGGGGAGAGAGGGAGGGGGAGGGAAGGGAGGAAAAAGTGCGAGTGAGGAGTAGAAGGGGGAGAGAGGAGGCCTGAGAGAAGAGAGCGAGTGAGGGGGAGAGAGAGCAGGGAGAGTGAGAGAGAGGGGAGACAGGGAGAAGGGGGAGAGAGGTGTGAGAGAGGGGCAAGGGGGGAGGAGAGATGGGGAGAGAAATATGGGAGGAGAGGTGGAGAGAGTGGGGAGAGAGAGGGAGAGCAAAGGGAAGAGGAGAGAGGGCAGGAGGGGAGAGGGGTAGAGAGAAGGGGACAGATGGTGAGAGAGAGGTGGAGAGATTGGGGAAAGAGATATCGAGATGGGGAGAGATAGGGGTGGGGGAGAAAGTGGGAGGGAGGAGAGAGAGGGGAAGAAAGTGGGTGGGGGAGAGAGCATGGAGAGAGACAGGAGAAAGAATGGAAGAGGGGGGTGACAGGGGTAGAGAGGGGGAAGGGGAGAGAGGGAGGGAGTAAGGGGAGGACAGAGGAGGAAGGGGAGGGGAAGAGAGATAGAAGGTGAGAGAGAGGGAGCAAGAGAGAGAGAAGGGTGACAGTGGGGAGAGAGGGCAAGAGAGATAGCGGGAGGAGAGAGGGGGGAGGGAGGGGGAGAGAGAGGAGGGAAAGAGAAAACAAAGGAGGCTATATTTATCACCTTTCATATCCCTAGACCAGCTGAACGTTCTTTCCAGCCCATCAGAAAAATGAGAGTCTCGCTCAAAACTTCAGCATATCCCAAAGCCATTCAGCCAGTCAAAAACTTCGGGAGCAACAGCTCTGTTCTAACAGATTCTAATTTATGCACAATGATACCCAGTGGCGAGGTGAGACCAGACAGACCGTTCCAGCCAAAGGTTTGAATATTTGACCCTGGTGTGACCCACAGATGGACAGGGTGTTGAAGCCTGAGGAGAGACCGAGATACAATCCAATGTGCCTACCATCACAACAGGTCAATAACAAGTGTATTTCATTGGTTCTTCACTCAGCTCTGGAACATCTGGACAGTGAAGATGCATATGTTCAGTGGTCACTTTATTAGAGACCTCCTGTACCTAACAAAGTGACCACGGATGTACGTTTATGGTCTTCTGCTGCGGTAGCCCATCCACTTCAAGGTTTGATGTGTTGTGCGTTCAGAGATGCTCTTCTGCAGAACACTGTTGTAACACATGGTTGTGAGAGTTACTGTCACCTTCCTTTCAGTTGAGCCAAGCTTTGACCTCTCTCATTAACAAGACGTTTTCATCCATAAAGCTGCCATACAGTCAATGTGTTTTGTATCTCGCACCATTCTCTGTAAACTCTAGAGACTTTTGTCTGTGAAAATCTCAGGAGATCAGCAGTTTGAGATACTCAAACCACCCCGTCTGGCACCGACATTCATTCCATGGTCAAAGTCACTGAGATCCCGTTTCTTCCCCATTCTGATGTTTGGTCCGAACAACAACTGAACCTCTTGACCATGCCTGCATGCTTTTATGCATTGAGTTGCTGCCACATGATTGGCTGATTAGATGTGTGCATTAACAAGGCTTATCTAATAAAGTGATTACTGTGTGTACACTTGCAATGACAAATTATGTCCCCACCCATTTCTGCCAATTTGATACCACCCACCCCCCCCATCACCCTAGAGCTAATTGTCATAACCATGGTCATTATCAACAACTTAGATGACATGACTTTTGTTGTTTTGCAGCATCAGTAGAGTGTAAGGATATTAAAATCACTACATGTTACAAAATAAATAAATAGTGCAAAGAAAAATGAGGTGGAGTTCATGGACCATTGTGAAATCTGACAGCAGAGGGGAAGAAGCTGTCCGTCGGTCGCTATGTGCGCATCTGAAGAACCAGAATCAGGTGTATTATCACTGATATATGTCATGAAATTTGTTGTTTTGTGACAGAAAGACAAAACAAAAACTGTTGTAAGTTACAAAAATAAAAAATAACAAGATGGTGTTGATGAGTCCTTGCACACTCGTGTTCAGAAATCTGATGGTGGAGGGGAACAATCTGTTCCTGAATCATTGAGTGTGTGTCTTCAAGCTCCTGTACCTCCTCCCTGATGGTGGGAATGAGAAAAAGGGCTCATCCCGTATGGTGCGGGTCCTTCATGAGGGATGCCACCTTCTTCTGGAACCGTTTCTTGAAGATGTCCTCAGTGTTGGGGAGGCTGGTGCCCACGATGGAGCTGGCTGAGTCTACCGCCTTCTGCAGCCAAATTGGTGCCTCCCCATCTTCACCCTTTAACGTCCCCAAGAGTCAAGGTCAAACCTGGGTTCCTGCAACCAGGAGGAATCAACACTGCCTACCATACCATCACTTTGAGAAGGTGGAACAATGAGAAAGATGACAGACTTTCAGACGGTGAGAATATTGGTGATGTTCTACAGGGACCCAGTCTACCTTAACTGAACAGTCATCCCTGGAGCTCATTTCGAACACAGGGCAATGCGGGCCCTTTGGCCCACAAGGCTGTACTGACCCTTTAACCTACTCTCAACACATGGAATTGTCCTTTGATGTTTGGCACATAAAATATCGAGCCCCACGTTGGGCCACCTGAAAGCGTCTCGAAGTGCCTGCTGTACCTTGTTTTGTCGAATAAAGAAGCTGCTTTGTACTTCCCAGTAATTTTCTCCGGCAATTTCATTCATGCAACAAAATTTGGTGACAGGAGTGGGATACCTTAGTGACCCATCATGTGGCCAGTGATCTTAGCAGTCTGAGTGGGTGAGTATTTAAAAAACTAGCACTCACACTTGGATCTGTTCGGGTCGGTGGTACACGGGAACACGAGGTATCACGAACATGGAGAGCTGAACTGGTAGATATAAAAGTGTGCGCACGTACATTTGTGCTCATGTAAGAGACGAAGCTTTGCGTGTTAACTTGGTGAGACAGAGCCACCAGTTGCAAAGGGTGGTTACCGATGGTGAGGGCCGACAGAGAGGGGGCGTGTATACTCGTTCGGAGAGCTGCACTTTAGCGTACACGTTTTGCGAGTGTGATGCAAAGGTATACAGCAGGCACCATGAGTTCAGGCGCTCAAAGCTGACAGATTGCGGAGCACATATTCTGCGGTTTTAAGTACGTGCTGTTTAACTGGTACCCCATCTTTTATATTTTGCATAGTGTGGGAATTAGTGTGGAGGTATTTCAGGGAGAGGTCTTACCCAGATATATCTGTCCGGATGGCACCTATTGAGATCAAGCAACGCCAGGTTGAGAACACTGATGATCCAAGCCAGCCCGTGACTCTGATTACCATTCATAAGCTCTTCACCCCCGGGGAGAAACAAAGCATTTTGTCAGAGTTGCCCTCACCTAAAATCGCATGTGGGAATTCGGAATTCTAGCGCAAGCTCGAGGAAATGATTGAAATTCACCAGATGCACCCTAAAGATATACACGTGTTGGTAAAAGTGAAGTGCCTGAGGAATATGTGGGACAGGATGGCCCAGGAAGTGCGGGATGGTACCTGGGCAACTACCGGGAATGCCAACAATGAAGAAAGATATCGTTTTTTTAAAGAGGAAGTGAGCCAGCGACTGGGGGGAGTGAGAGCAACTGGGGAACGATAATGACAGCAATTCAAAAAGCTGATGAGACGGCCGTGGATTATGCAGAACGTAAATATCGAGCGTATGAGGAGTATTCAGGGTTGGATAATCTAGGGAGAACTTCCTGAAAATGCTGAAGGAAGGCCTGAGCTCAGCCCACCAGGAAGTTTTAGATTTAGGCATAACGGTGGGGTCGACCTACTTGATAGTTTCTTGGGCCAGTGAGATAGACCAAAGAAAGTGCAAGAGAAAGCATAAAGTGGCTGCTGTGATGTCCCAGAGAGTTTGTTTTGTTTGCCAGCCCCTCCACCAATCTTCATATCATGTGCAAACTTGGCAACAAAACCATCTATTCCATCATGTAAATCATTGATATACAGCAGAAAAAGAAGTGGTCCCAACATCGACTCCTGCGGAACACCTTCTCACTAGCAGCCAACCAGAAAAGGATCTCTTTATTCCCACTCGCTGCCTCCTACCATCTGTGGAAATGAATACACAGTCAGCGTTTCAGGCTGAGACCCTTCACCAGAACCGGTGGGGGGGGGGGGCAGAAACCAGAATAAGAAGGTGGGACAGAGGGGAAGAAGGACAAATTGGAATATGATAGAAGAAGCCAAGTGGGTGGGGAAGGGGGATGAAGTGAGACATTGGGAGGTGATAGGTGAGACCAGGTGAGGGGGAAGGTGGGTGGGGTAGGGGATGAAGTGAGACACTGGGAGGTGATAGGTGAGACCAGGTGAGGGGGAAGGTGGGTGAGTGGGGGAGGGGGGTGAAGTGAGACACTGGGAGGTGACAGGTGAGACCAGGTGAGGGGGGAGGTGGGTGGGTGGGGGAGGGGGATGAAGTGAGACACTGGGAGGTGATAGACCAGGTGAGAGGGAAGGTGGGTGGGTGGGCAGGGGATGAAGTGAGACACTGGGAGGTGATAGGTGAGACCAGGTGAGGGGGAAGGTGGGTGGGTGGGGAAGGGGATGAAGTGAGACACTGGGAGGTAATAGGTGATAGGTGAGACCAGGTGAGGGGGAAGAGGTGGGTGGGGAGTGGGGATGAAGTGAGACACTGGGAGGTGATAGGTGAGATCAGGTGAGGGGGAAGGTAGGTGGGTGGGTGGGGAGGGGGATGAAGTGAGACACTGGGAGGTGATAGGTGAGACCAGGTGAGAGGGAAGGTGGGTGGGTGGGAGGGAGGACGAAGTGAGACACTGGGAGGTGACAGGTGAGACCAGGTGAGGGGGAAGGTGGGTGGGGAGGGGGATGAAGTGAGACACTGGGAGGTGATAGGTGAGACCAGGTGAGGGGGAAGGTGGGTGGCTGGGGGAGGGGGATGAAGTGAGACACTGGGAGGTGATAGGTGAGACTAGGCGAGAGGAGGTTGGACCATGGGAGAAATGGAACAAGTAGGGGAAGCAGGGGAAGGTGCGGAGAAGAGTTAAGAGGACAAATTGGGGAACTGAAGAGGGAAGATGGGGGGGGGCTAAATTATTACCAAACTTGGAGAAATCAATGTTCATGCGATCAGGTTGGAGAGTACGCAGACAGAATATGAGGCATTGCTCCTGCAAGCTGAGAGTGGCCTCAACATGGCAGAAGAGGAGGCCGTAGGCCAATGTCGGAACAGGTATGAAGATAACAAACTTCGGTGTTTCTTTAACGCCTTAACCTTTGGAATAATTAAGTTTTAGATTGGGATCCTGATGTCTTGAATAAACTAGCCTAATCTAACAGAGGTGCCAGTTGGAATAAAGGTCACTTCCACCCAGTAAGTCCCTGAACATCAGGATATGGATGTTGGGGACAACTACGCAGCTCTGTGAAGATGACTCAAAGATTGATGGTGTTGTGTTTAGTGTAGGATTTCGTCATAGGTTGCAATGGGACATTTAAGGTGAGAAGGAGGTGATAAGAGTGTACAACCAAATTCTTTCTCCCTAGGCAGAATTGACTAATACAACTGGACTCCGTTAAAGATTGTTGTAGGCTGCATTGGGACATTGATAGCAGGAAGAGCTGGGCAGAGAAGTGGCAGATGCAGTTCAATTGGAAAAGTGTGGCATGATTCACTTTGGAAGGTTGATTTTGAAAGCAGAGTACAGAGTTATTGGCAAGATTCTTAGCAGCATGGTATCCTGGGGTCCACGTCCACTACCCCTCAATTTTACCACACAAATTAATAGGATACTTAAGAAGATGCATGGTATTTTGTACTTCATTACTGAGGGGATTGAATTCATTAGCTGCAAGGTAATGTTGCAGTTCTATAAAACCCTGATCAGACCACACTTGGAATATTGTGTTCCGTTCTGGTTGCCTCATTATATTAAGGATTTAGAAGCTTTCAAGAGCGTGCAGAGGAGATTTACCAGGATGCTGCCTGGATTAGAGAGCATGTCTTATGAGGACAGGTTGAGTGAGCTCGGACTTTTCTCTCTGGAGTGGAGGAGGATTAGAGGTGACTTGATAGAGGTGAACAAGATGATATGACAGGACATAATTTTAAGATGAGTGGAGGAAGGTATAGGGGGATTTGAGAGGTAGGGTTTTTACAGAGTCACGGGTGTGTGGAATGCGTTGCCAGGGTGGTGTTAGAGGCCGATACTTTACAGGCATTTAAGAAACTCTTTGATAGGCACACGGATGATATTAAAGTGGAAGGTTATGTGGGAGGGAAGGGTTAGATGGATCTTAAGAGTCAGTTAAAAGGTTAGCATAACATTGTGGGCTGAAGGGCCTGTACTGTGCTATTGCCTAACTAGCTGCCTTGTTTGGGTCACTTTTGTTAAGGGTGTATTACTATGGCATATGAATAGGAGTCACGAACAGGGAGAGAACAGTGAAATAGCTGGGCACATCAGAGGAGATACATCCAAAGCTATGGTCCTCTGCCGTCACTCCCAACGACATTACACTGAAGTTTCAGCCTCTTCCACTCTGCTGACAGAATTCATTTCATTGAAACAAAGAAAGATTTAACAGGAAAATGGTGAACACAATCATTTTCCCTTCTACTTCCCATTCTCACACATCTGTCCATGGCTACCTCTACTGCCACAATGAGACCAAACATAGATTGGAAAAGCAGCCTCATATTCTCTCCAGGTAGCCTCCAACCTGATGGCATAAACACCGACTTCCCATTCTGTCTTTTTCCATTCTCTATTCTAGCTCCCATTTGACTTCTCTTCTCCTCATCTCCCCATCACTTTTCCCTGGTGCCCCTCCTCCTTCCCTTTTTCCCATGGTCCACTCTCCTCTATCAGATTCCTCCTTCCTCAATCCTTTACCTCTTTCACCTGTCACCTGCCAGCTTCTCATTTCATCCCCCCCTCCCTCACCCACCTTCCCCCTCACCTGGTCTCATCTATCACCTCCCAGTGTCTCACTTCATCCCCCTCCCCCACCCACCCACCTTCCCCCTCACCTGGTCTCACCTATCACCTCCCAGTGTCTCACTTCATCCCCCCTCTTCCCACCCACCCACCCACCTTCCCCCTCACCTGGTCTCACCTATCACCTCCCAGTGTCTCACTTCATCCCCCCTCTTCCCACCCACCCACCCACCTTCCCCCTCACCTGGTCTCACCTATCACCTCCCAATGTCTCACTTCATCCCCCCTCCCCCACCCACCTCACCTGGTTTCACCTATCACCTGCCAGCTTGTACTTTTTCCCCTCCTGCCACTTTCTTATTCTGGCACCTGCCCCTTTCTTTGCAGTCCTCAAGGAGGGTCTTGGCCCAAAACATTGACTGTTAATCCCCCTCCATCGCTGCCAGCCGACCTGCTGAGTTCCAGCCGCATTTTGTGCGAGTTGCTCTGGATTTCCAGCATCTGCAGAATCTCGTGTTTATGAATGCAGTCTTTGTTCACCGGGGTTGGGAAATCACGAACTAGAGGCATCGGTTTAAGGTGAGAGGGAAAAGATTCAGCAGAAACCTGAGTGGTCAGATTCCCCACAGAGGGCTGTGTCTACATAGAATGACTGCCAGAGGAAGTGGTCGAGGCAGGTACTTTAACAACATTTAACCAAGAAAATTTAATGTTATTGGCCAAGGCCAAGAAAACTCACCAACGCCTCTACTTCCTCAGGAGGCTGGAGAAATTTGGCTTGCCTCCATTAACCCTGGGCAACTTTGCTGAAAATAACACCCATAACTAATCAAGAACCTTTCAAAGTCCACTTTAAACGTACCCAATGATCTGGCCGCCAAAGCAGTTTGTGGCAACGAATTCCACAGATTCACCACCCTCTGGCTAAAGAAATTCCTCCTTATCTCTGTTCTAAATGGACACCCCTCTATTGAGGCTGTACCCTCTGGTCCTAGACAGCCCACTACAGAAAATGTCCTCTGCACATCTACTCTATCTAGACTTTTCAGTACTTGATAGGTTTCAATTCTTTTAACCATATAACCATATAACAATTACAGCACGGAAACAGGCCATCTCGGCCCTTCTAGTCCGTGCCGAACTCTTACTCTCACCTAGTCCCAGCGACCCGCACTCAGCCCATAACCCTCCATTCCTTTCCTGTCCATATAGCTGTCCAATTTAACTTTAAATGACAACATCGAACCTGCCTCAACCACTTCTGCTGGAAGCTCATTCCACACAGCTATCACTCTCTGAGTAAAGTTCCCCCTCATGTTACCCCTAAACTGTTGCCCTTTAACTCTCAACTCATGTCCTCTTGTTTGAATCTCCCCCACTCTCAATGGAAAAAGCCTATCCATGTCCACCCTATCTATCCCCCTCATAATTTTAAATACCTCTATCAAGTCCCCCCTCAACCTTCTACGTTCCAAAGAATAAAGACCCAACTTGTTCAACCTTTCTCTGTAACTTAGGTGATGAAACGCAGGTAACATTCTAGTAAATCTTCTCTGTACTCTGTAAGTGAGTACAGTGCTCTCCCTACGTTAACCCTTTCATTCCCAGAATCATTCCCATGAACCTCCCCTGGACCCCCTCCAATACCAGCAAGGGCCCAAAACTGCTCACAATATTCCTGATGCAGTCTGACCAATGCTTTATAAAGACTTTGCAATTGCACAGGTTACATTTGACAGCTTTATCTATCACGTGTACATCAAAACATACAGTGAAATGCGTCATTTGAGCGAACAACCAACGTACCCAAGGATGTACCGGGAGCAGCCTGCAAGTGTGTCCATATATTCCAGCGCCAACATAGCATGCCCACAGTGTTCAGCAGAACAATAATGAACACAACAAGCAAGAAAACAACAGCAGAACAAGCCCCATTCCTCCCTCCCATCCATACACAAGCACATACACAGTCCTCTAAGCCTGGGACAGGCCTGCAGCGGGCTCACAGTGATTCGCAGACCAAGCTTCCAGCCATCGGAGCAGTTAAAAGGGACCTTACACAACCTCAGCATTTGGAAAAAACCTTACACTTTGTGACCCTTTTACCACAGTGCCTAAAAAAGTATTCACCCTGCCCCCTTACAAGTTTCCATGTTTGATTGTTTTACGACACAATCACAGTGGATTTAATTTGGCTTTTTTGACACTGATCAACAGAAAAAGACTTTTATGTCAAAGTGAAAACAGATCTCCACAAGGTGATCTAAATTAATTACAAAGGTAAAACACAAAATAATTGATTGCGTAAGTATTCACCCCCTTTAATATGACACACCAAATCATCACTGGTGCAGCCCATTGGTTTTAGAAGTCACATAATTAGTTAAATGGAGACCTGTGTGCAGTCAAGGTGTTACAATTGATTGTAGTGAAAATACACCTGTATCTGGAAGGTCCAACTGCTGGTGAGTCAGTATCCCAGTAAAAACTACACCATGAAGACAAAAGAACACTCCAAGAAACTCTGTGAAAATGTTATTGAAAAGCACAAGTCAGGAGATGGATACAAGAAAATTCCCAAGTCACTGAATATCCCCTGGAGTCCAGTTAAGTCAGTCATTTCGAGAAATGGAAAGAATGTGGCACCGCTGTAAATCTGCCTAGAGCAGGCTGTCCTCAAAAACTGAGTGACGTGCAAGAAGGGGACTAGTGAGGGAGGCCACCGAGAGACCTATGACAACTCTGGAGGAGTTACAAGCTTCAGTGGCTGAGATGGGAGAGACTGTGCATTCGACAACTGTTGCCCAGGAGCTTCACCAGTCGCAGCTTTATGGGAGAGTGGCAAAGAGAAAACCACTGACATGAAATCTCAGCTAGAATTTGCCAGAAGGCATGTGGGAGACTCTGAAGTCAGCTGGAAGATTCTATGGTCTGATGAAACCAAAATTGAGCTTTTTGGCCATCAGACTAAACGCTATGTTTGGTGTAAGCCTAACACCACACATCATCAAAAACACACCATCCCTACCGTAAAGCATGGTGGTGGCTGCATCATGCTGTGGGGATGCTTCACTGCAGCAGGCCCTGGAAGGCTTGTGAAGGTAGAGGGTGAAATGAAAGCAGCAAAATACAGTGAAATCCTGGAAGAAAACCTGGTGAACTTCAACTTGAGGGAAAGATTTGTTTTCCAGCAAGACAATGACCCCAAGCATAAAGCCAAAGCTACACAGGAATGGCTTAAAAACAACAAAGTTAATGTCCTGGAGTGGCCAAGTCAGAGTCCAGATCTCAATCCAATTGAGAATTTCTGGCTGGACTTTGAAAGGGCTGTTCACTCACAATCTCCATGCAATCTGACAGAGCTCGAACAGTTTTGTAAAGAAGAAAGGGGAAAAATTTCAGTGTCCAGATGTGCAAAGCTGATAGAGACCTATCCACACAGACTCAAGACTGTAATTGCTGCCAAAGGTGCATCTATTAAATACTGAAAACAGATCTCTACAAAGTGATCTCAATTAATTACAAATATAAAACACAAAATAATTGATTGCATAATTACTCAATCCCTTCAAGAGATCTGTTTTCACTTTGACATGAAAGACTCTTTTTCTGTTGATCAGTATCAAAAAACCAAATTAAATCCACTGTGATTCAATATTGTAAAACAATAAAACATGAAAACTTCCAAGGGGGGTGAATACTTTTTACAGGCACTGTGCTACAGGAGTGGAATCTGATGTGCTTTTCTGCTGCTGTAGCCCAGCCACTTCAAGGTCTACCCATGTGCGTTCAGAGATGCTCTTCTGCACGTCACTGCTGTAATGTGAGGTTATTTGAGTTACTGTCCTCCTCCTGTCAGCTTCAACCAGACTGGCCATTCTCCTTTGTCCACTCATTAACAAGGCTCACTGGATTTTTGTTTGTTTTTCACCCCATTCTCTGTAAACTCTAATATTGTTGTGCGTGAAAATCTCAGGAGATCAGCAGTTTCTGAGACACTCAAACCACCCCATCCGGCACCAACAATCGTTCCACGGTCAAAGTCACCTAGATCACATTTCCTCCCCATTCTGATGTTTGGTCTGAACAACAATTGAACCTCTTGACCATGTCTGCATGCTTTTATGCATTGAGTTTCTGCCACACGATTGGCCAATTACATATTTAACAAGCAGTGTACCTAATAAAGTGGTCCCTGAGCATGTTAGGGAGTCAGCATTTAGAAGGGACCTTAGAAGGCCTCAGGAGCAGGGGAGGCAGATGTTGCCAACATCCGTGTGCTGGTACATCCAGGCAC